>NC_083616.1:6178857-6463857 GCF_963584025.1 Labrus mixtus | reverse complement strand
CTTTCAGAGGAACTTACATTAACGCTTTCAGAAATGTATTTTGGTAAAAGAAGAATACAAGCAATAGTACCACAGAAGACACTTAAACTGTGAATACCTTGTAAAGGAATTAAGTGATCTGTTGTGTCAAAGGCTGCACTTAAATTTGATGTCGTGCAGAGGTAGCACATTGAGGAACAGCCGACCACACAATCTTAAGGTCTAATTTACAAAGCATATAGAACTAATGATATTCAGGCACAAACGCACCCACAGAGTTGTCCTGCTCCGTCTGTTCTTGTTTTTTTACTCTGAAAGGAGCTGACCTCTAATGCTTACGGAGCTCAGCCCTCAGTCAGGGAATTCTCCAGCTTTGCAGCGTTCAATGGTCATCTCAAGGTGTGTTTCAGAATACCAGATTTGTGACAATATCTAACCACTATAGTCAAACATAAATACATCTATGTATAGAAACTCCAGTGCAATATTGCATACATGAAGACATTCATGTGTGCTTATCCTGCGCAATAGTATTTGCATAAATACATCTGTATATGCAAATTTTGTATAAAAGGGCTATGTGCCATTTCAACAGCACTTTAGCACTTTACCTGCTGCCTCCAGAACTTGCAGTTTAGCTCTTATGGTTACTTTACTCCTGGTGTTTTTTCAGCAAAATCGCATAGCCACCTTTAGTTCAGTATTGTTTAATTTGTCAACTAATTTACAGTTTATGCTGTTGTTTGCTTTTTGTTGTGCTACCTGTGTTTTGTGAGGTTCTGCATACATGTTCATGTGTACCGTCGTCAACCTGCAAGTAGGCTACATGTTTACTGTCACGTTCATAGAAAAAAGAAAGAAAGGGACCCACGTGCAGAAACCAAAAATAAAATATAATAAAAGTCCAAAAACTGGGAGAAACAAAAATGAAAATCTGCAGCTGTGCCATAACTAAGGCCTGCCATCATTACACGTTTGTACTTTTAACCCACAGCAGGAGCTTCTCATATACACACACTTAGAAATGCACACACACAGAGCTGTTTCACCCTTCTAGCTCCAACTCTTCACATTGCCACAGTCTCCCTGTTATTTCTCTGTGACTACCTCTGATGGCAGCTCAGCGGCTGAACTATTTCATCCCACCATTACTCTCTCTGCCCCCTGTGAGCATTACACATTGTCATCGTCTTTTCCCTTCTCCGTTACTACCTCTGATTCCGGCTCAGGGGCTGACTGACTTTGCCCCACCATTCTCCTTACATGTTTTCTATACTGCAAACAAGGCATAAAAAGGATGTACATATCATGGATTAAACTGGCAATATATAGGGGGCTTGTATTTCCTGTCATCAAATAAAATGATGGCAGTCTCTTTATGGTGAACTGTTTTTTCTAGCCAATCGTAGCACATTAAAAACTCCTCTTTATCTCTTAGCATCCCTTTACTGACTAGAGCTGGTCAGTAGTGCTGAAATGTAAAGTTAATAAAAGCCACAAGGTGGATATTACTTTTGACTCTTCAACTGAGCTGCCAGAGAGTTTTTCAAAGTGTAATGAGACATTCAATGTGCAGAGAGTTTTTTTTTTCCACTACTGTGATTACAGGGAGACACTGCGGGGGAAAGCCTACGGTGGGCATAAAGGGATGAATTATCATGCGATTAATGTGATTTTAAAAAATGAATACATTGACCTTAATGCCATCAGGATTAACAAATTAACGTTGACAGCCCTACTTAAAACACAACTCGATTTCATAATACATTTTCACCCGCTATCAGTTGATACAGCAGCTGGGTTGCGTGAGCAGGATGCTTGGTGTTAATTAGAGGTCACACATTATACAAAATGCACTTAACCACGCTTTTCAAATGTGAATATCCTCTTGAACGTCTGCAAACCCCCCAGTTGTCCCAAAGTCTTTTGCCTGCTCCACTTTTCAGAAAATGTGCTCAAATAGGCCGTTTGAAGATTTTCCCTTCATGACGCCATAAAGGGAAATGACACCTCCACTGGGTGGGTGACACTCCCACAGCTAGGTGTTTGTTCTGCCCTCTGAGTCTGCCTTTCCATTGAAACAATATATTGCCTGGTGCAGTAAAGCCTAAGACACGTTCCCTTCCAGAGAGGGGCGTGGTCAGACACAGCTCACCTACATTTAAAGGTACAGACACAGAAACAACCTGTTCTGAGCAGGGCTGAAATAGAGGGGTTTATAGACATGATCAAATACAGGATCAGAGTGGATTCGGATCAATAAACTTAAAAGATATGTTTTTGGGGCCTCTGTTACAGTAAACTTGTTGAAAAGGAGCATTATGTGTGACCTTTACTGTTAGTGGCATACAGTATCTAAACGTTCAAAACCGTTTGTGGTAAAGTTACAGAATTACATGAGGTACAAACATCAACACTTTCTAAACAACAACACAAGTTGAAATGTAACAGGACAGGTCTAAAATGAAGCTGAATATTTACAGGGACATAAAAAGAGTCCTTTTCATCACAGTGTGTGTCTGTCACAGTGAACATGATTTAACCAGAAGCTGAGTGAACAGACAGTGTTCACCAGTCGATCACGTTGTCTCTCAAAAAAATACATTTATTTAATAGCCCCATTTGACTGTTGCTGAGGTAAAATCTATGTGTGGGAAATGCTGGATGTTTTTCCCCTATCAATATTGCAGACACCTCCCTGATGTGTAGGAAAAACACACTTACTCAAACATGAGCCCCCCCCCCATAAATGATAAGGCCCTATGCACAGCATGTGTTCTGCTTGAAGCGAGCAGCAGGTGTGGCAGAAGTTATTTATTTTCTGTTGCTTTGAGACGCCTCATCCCAATTGAAAGTCTGATTTTGTCTTCTCTTTGTAAGCAACTCATTCACTTGCATATTTATTGCATTGCAGGGCTGAAGTGTCCATATAAAGCAAATATGAAAAACGTAGTATACATCTTATACTTTACATGAGCTTTTTCTTTTCTACCAACAATTTAGTAGAATACCTTCTCAGTTGCAGGATGTCGTATTGATCTCCTGCCTCTTTGCTTCTTTCCTCTCTAGTTTATACCTAAAGTCTCTTTTTCTACCGGGTGTTTCTATTACTCTGCCCTGTTTGTGGGATACTGTGCCTTTTGTTAGTCCTGGATATCCTCAGCCTTTTATTTCTGGTCGACTTGGCTGTCTGAGCAGATACACTAACAAGTTGTGCGACTTCGTTTCTCTGGGCGCTCATACTCTTCTTTGGGATGTGTTGTCCCCTCTTCTCTTCTCTTCTTGATTCTTTTTCACTATGAATACCATTTATTTTGCTATTCTTCTCCTCTGTTTTTTGTGTGAGAATATAAAAAAGGTTTAAATGGGAATCAGTTGAGGTGGAGATGTTTGGTGTGATACAAAGTGACAGACCCAACTGAGATACTGGAAAGACTTGCTTCTGCCTGTGTGCCTCTGCGTGTGTGTTCCTGTGTGTGTGTGTGTGTGTTCCTGTGTGTGTGTGTGTGTGTGTGTGTGTTCCTGTGTGTGTGTGTTCCTGTGTGTGTGTGTGTGTGTGTGTGTGTGTGTGTGTGTGTGTGAGTGTGTGTGTGTGTGTGTGTGTGTGTGTGTGTGTGTGTGTGTGTTCCTGTGTGCCTCTGTTCGTGTGTGTTCCTGTGTGCCTCTGTTCGTGTGTGTTCCTGTGTGTGTGTGTTCCTGTGTGTGTGTGTGTGTGTGTGTGTGTGTGTGTGTGTGTTCCTGTGTGCCTCTGTTCGTGTGTGTTCCTGTGTGTGTGTGTTCCTGTGTGTGTGTGTGTGTGTGTGTGTGTGTGTGTGTGTGTGTGTGTGTGTGTGTGTGTATTACTGAGATGCAGGGACTCCAGGATAAAGAGTGACTGTGCATTTATTCCTGCTCGGGGCTGTTAGCGGGTGTGTGTGTTTAACATTCATATCCAGTCTCAGTAATTCATGTGGCTTTCAGTTTAAGGAGTGTGAAGTTGTTGCTTTAAACAAGCGTGTGTGCATGGACGACCAGTGTTATGCAAAGTAGCCTGATATTCAGACTTTGTAATTCAGTCGTTACTCATTCACACTGTACAAAAGAAGAATACAAAAGAAGAGGAAGCTTCAAAATCTCACACGCACATCATGTTTTTGCCTCTTAAATGACGTGAGAGCAAAGGTGAAAAGTTGAAATGGTGCTGTTACTTATTATTTATTTCAATCTTACGACATTGTCAGGTAAATAAACCCAGGTGTCTTTTGGTAATGTTCTGTTTGTTTGACTTATTTGTGTCTTTATATGTATCATCATCTGACAGAGACGTGTTTGTGTATTCTAGCATGATGTGTACAGTCTGCGGCTAAACGGCTACATTGGAGAGTTACATGCTAGTTGAGATATGTTTGGAAGGCTTATATTTTCAAACGTATGACTTATACAGCAAACTTGAAAATCAACAAGGACAGAGACAATATTTAGTGCAAGACAGATTCATTCATATATTTATTTGAAAGACTGAGACATAACTTGTTATATATGACTTTTTGCATCCTGTAAAGCCTCTAAACATGAGACAACAATGACAACGATAAGGATACAGCCTAACGACACGTTGGAATCTGTTATTAATAATATCTGCAGGAATTAAATTGTGAATTGTTGCTTTCACTTAAGCCGTGAAACACATCATAATTCTTACACTTGCTGGGCCATAGTGTAACCAGTTTACAAGCATGCATGTGTAGGCTAATATGCTATGTGACAATTTTCTGTTTATGTATTACTAACATATAAAATGCCCATCCCATATTTCCTCTAGTCCGGCTTCTCGC
The DNA here is from genome assembly GCF_963584025.1 of Labrus mixtus. NCBI lineage: Eukaryota > Metazoa > Chordata > Actinopteri > Labriformes > Labridae > Labrus > Labrus mixtus. The sequence continues at coordinate 6,459,064 of NC_083616.1, read as the reverse complement.
TCTGTCACTCCGTATTTTTCTATACATATCTTCATCCTCTACCTCCCTTTTCCGTGTCCTTGTATCAAACAGTACAGAGATGACAGAAGGCTGCTGTGTGAACTAGTGCCGTAAAGCCGTATGAACTTCTCGCCAGACAATCGAGCGCCACGTCCAAAGTTACATAGTGCAGTAAACAGGCGAAACACTATTCTCCATGTAGTAAGTTATTGTGCTAATAGATTGAATTTAAAACCACTTCTTTAAGGCAGGAAAGTTACATATTTTCTCTTAACAGTAAGTATGCGTTATATGAGACTGTGTCATGAACGACATATTACGTTGTGAAACCTGACAATGTCTCAGTTTCATGACAATATACTAAAAAACTGATATTCATGACAGTCTGCCAGGATAAAACTGCAAACCTTCCACATCAATATTTGTGATTTGTTTGATTTGTTTACATGTAGTTTGCTCCAGGATTCTGTGATTCCCACATTTTTTTTCTTTTGTCAGTCTGAATGTGATGCTGTGTGTAGATCTTTCTATCTGTCTGTCTGTGTCTTTGTCCCAATATTTGAGTGTGAGAGTGTGTGTGTGTGTGTCCAGCCCTCAGTGCTGACCTGGTGTTTCCTTGTAGGGAGCGGTTCAGCTCATTCAGCTCAGAGGTGTCTGTGCTGAGACATTTGGATGGCTTAAACACACACTCCCTGCAGGCCCGGCAGCCTCACACTCTGTGTGTGTGTGTGACTTCCTGTCGTCACCAGGTATTACACCAACACACACTCACCTGCTTCAGATCTCATGGATAAAGTGTACATTACTGCAGGTCAGCTGGTCTGCATCATTTGTAGCTTCATTCTCTCCAGCTATGATTTTACATTTATATTGTGCTACAAAAAACATTATGATACATTTTATATTTTCTTATGGTCTGTTTATGAAACCCATTTATATCTGTCATGCTTTAACATTTAATGGTTTTATTTTTCTCATGTAACTTTTTATATTTTGTTCATATTTTAATTTGTTTTCAGTGTTAAAGTTTTTTTGGTTTTGTGTACATTTGGTGATATCTGAGGTTGTTTTTTTTCCTGCTCTACTATGATACAATGGACGTTTGTGGATTTTTAACCAGCTGCGCATCACTATGAAGCTGATATTTTAAACTAATGAACAATGTTTCCCTCTGCTCAGTGTTAAGGACAGCTCTACAGCTCATGTAGCAGCTAAACTGCAGTGAAACTTTGTCGGGCAGAGTTTTTCAGATGCCTTTTAAACTAGAACATGTACTTTTCTTTTTTTTTCTGTTCCTGCCCACGGACAGTTGCCTCTTCAACATTTAAAATAGAAACAGATGAGATTTTTAAAAATCTGCAAACAAACTATGCATGTACAGGATAAGATCATGAAATAAAAAAATCCTTGTGCTTTGTTCACAGGAGTCAACAAAATCGACACAACCTTAAAGTTCCTCACAGGAGTACATTTTCATTTCAGGTCCATCAAGGGCCCCTTCCTCCCTTTGGCCCATAGTCAGTCTCACTTTTCCACCTATATGACACCAATGGGTATCACCATGACAATAAACAACTTTTTTTCTAGCACTTTAAGAGGTTCTGTTTTTTTAATTAAGAAAAACATTTTCAATGGTCTTTTTTTTTTGACGATAAATCCTTGTCATATCTTTCTCAAATATGTGAAGAGAAAAAGCATAATCCTCTTTTTTAAAATTTTTTTTAAAGAAGATGAAGATTTAATTGTGTTGAGTAAACAGAGAGGAGGATCAGGAAACTTCAACAGAAATGAGATTTGAGTGTCATAAATCCTTCAATAGAAGAGAAGTCAGTGGATCTGAAGGCTGTGGAAAAGTTATTTGTGTTAAGTAAATTGGGGTTGGAGGAGTTACAGAGATAACATGTGGGAAGTTTTTAGATCTTATTTAAAGAATTTATTAATTAAGTATTTTAAAAGTATTTAATCATTTAGAAGCTTCCCTCCTCAGTTCAAAACATCTCTAGCCATTCTCCAGACACAATATATACAGAGGTGGTTCTGTTAATATGGGGCAGGCTGCAATGTCAGGAGTGCAGCAGTGTTTAATGTTTGAGCCAGATCCTCCCCAGAAAATAAGAATTGAATACAGGGTGCAGAGAAGCCATACAGCTGTTACAGAAACGCTCAAAGGTCTGTGAAGGTGTTAAAGGTCTCCCAGGTTACAGAGCACAGAAACATGGAAAAAGAAAGCAGAATGGTCAGAAGTAAGCATGTTTGTTGTCTGGAGATTCATTTGGAATATATGGAGGGTGTGCATGTGACATTACAGTATGCAGAGGTTATTGAGTGGCAGAAAGCAGCAACACAGGTCAGCCTGAATGCTGTAAAAAATAGTTCCAAAATGGAAACAAAATGGACTTGAGCTTGCATAGGGCTTTTCTAGTCTCCTGACTACTCAAAGCACTTTTACACCACAGGTCACACCTACACATTCACACCCTGATGGCAGAGGCTGCTGTAAGTGACCATCAGCTGTAACTAATCCAATCATACACATGCATACGCATCGCTACCGACGAAGAAACAGGAGCAACTGGGGGTTAAGTGTCTTGCCCAAGGACACATCAGACATGTTGCTGCAGGAGCTGGGAATCGAACCCCTGACCTTCCGGTTGAGGGACAACAAAATCTACCTAACGAGCAACAGCTGCCCCAGAAAGAGCTGCGGGGGTGTTAGCAACATGAAAGGGAAATCAGGTCTGTTGATCCAGGGTGAGCCTACACTTAGAATTTTCAGTGTCACAAAGCTGGCATTTTTTGGCCTGGCTAGATCACCATGGTAACTTATTTTGCAAAGCTGACATGGTCATTATGACCATAGACTGCATATTAGGGCTGGGCGATAGTTCTACTGTAAATCTGCTATTAAAGCTGTGATATTTTTTATAATGAAAGAGGCATATCTGATGAACTATTTTGTGGTTATTTATTGCATATCTCGAACTGAAATCAAAGCATCGCTTGAAATGAAAACGACACATTTTAGTCGTAGTAGAAATTAACTTCTCTAAAACAGTAGAAAATAAATATCTTGCATTTCTTGCAATCTGTTTTTCTGCAGTGTTTACATTTGACTTCTTTTTGTTTGGTGTCATCTTCCTTAAACACAAAATGTGTCCAATAGACGGACATTGCTGTCTTCACATGACTCAGCCCTGAAAATATATAATATAAGTAATCGACATGAGCAAGATTACGTCAGTTGGAGGTTCTGAATGTCGCCCTGCTGCATATATAAAGATGGGCGGGAGTGAAGCCAAATATTTCGAGCTCCCCTGTTGACTGACTGCAGTATAGGTCATAAAGCCCGGATGGACCATAGGTCAAACTGTGAGTTAAAACACATGATGTCACATCATGATTGGATCTATACAACTCAATCAGTCCTAAACTGGACTAGGCGTTCTGAGCATGCTCTACAAATCACACACCTGACTTAGTCCCAGAAGTCAAAAAGCATACATTACTGCTCACAATACAACCATTACTTTGCCGTTTGCTAACTTGTAAGGTTAGCAACTGTAAAATAGTTCCAATAGTTACAAGAGGGTATATTGCCACCTACTGTAGTGGAGTCAGACATACTTACGTCAATCAATTGATTCTCCTTTGGTGCTTGTATACTGTGACAATGACAGTATTCTAATTTAAATGAGTGGGGTACCTACTTACCTAAATGGCCTATAGAGCTGTAACAGTAACTTAACTGTGCATGTAATGGTGTTGACTGGTAAACTGAGTTACTGTAGAACGGATGATCAATTGAAGGTTTTGTTTCTTGCCCCTCCGTCTGTTCAATTCAATTCAATTCAATTCAATTCAAAAAACTTTATTTGTCCCCGGGGGCAATTCAAAGGCACACAAAGCAGTAAATTAACAACAGTGCAAGTAAACGAAACATTTGAAACTAAATATAAAATATAAAATATAAAAAGTCTGTGTGCACAATAACATGTTCCCTCACTCTTGCTCGTCCCTATCGGCCCCTTTTCTTTTGCATATGGAAAAAATATTTTAAAAAGTGGCGTGCCAGCATGGTCTCTGCTGTCAGCCAACGATGATACACTGTCCAGTATATCAACCTAACGGAGAACAGTTTTTATTGAAAAGACTCCTCAAGCAGGCAACGGGGCTGAGCGGCTCGTCTCTAAGCATTTAGATTTGTGCAGTGGGTCTGCACTGTCAGAAGTTGTTCTGAAGTTATTGAAAGAGTAATCTCCAAGATCTAGGCTTTAACATCCAGTCTTGTAGTTCTGTCTGACAGGATGATCACACTTTAATTTCTTTGATTGAGTTAAAAACCTCTACGACACATCTTAATGTGTGCATGATGATGCTGTGAGTTGTATCACTCTGCAGGAAGTTTTATAAACCAGTTACTGACTTCTTGTGAACTGACAGAAAAGTGACCACACGTCAGAGTTATAACTCCACATATACCATACAATGGAGTACACACAAGTTGAAATGCTTTTATAAGGTGATGGTTTTAATTGTGCCTCAGCACCCCTTCAAACAAAAACAAACATGCAGCCAAAACCATGAACGTTCTTTCTACAAGCCAGAAATGTATGTGCCCGAACAAAACCGCACTGCAAGCATTTTTAACCCCCTGATTTTTATTCTTGCACATCAACAACCAATAAAAAGAGGTTTCTTCTCCGCAGGCCCTGCACTGATATATTTTAAGCATATGGCCACTGACAAAGCTGATATATACAAAGAGATGGGAGTAAAACGTTGTGGATGACAGTGTCTGTGCTGAGGTGTATAAAGCATGGATAAGAATTAAATACTCAGTCTCAAGTTAATACAATATGATCAGAGGAAATTTGAAAATACTGTTTTATTTTGTGAGCTGTGAGAACACACAGTTGTATTAGTACAGTCGTTGCTCCCCATACCTGCATGTTTGATGTTTGAGTGTTGTGTTGTTGGATCAGTGCAGTGTCACCACGGTAACCTTCATACATGTGTGTGTGGTCAGTGGACAGGCTGGTCGATATCAGGCCTGAGCTGTAAGCTGCATCAGTGAGCCGGGGTCACAGTCAGAATACACACTCACAGGTTTGACCTTCATGATAACATTGATCGTCCTCACACTGGCCTTCTTCCTCTTCGTCTTCCTCCTCCTCCTCTTTCTCATCTCTGAGCCGCTCTCATTAATCCTCCACACACCTCCTCGCCATCAAGAACAAAACTTCTTGCTTTTACAGGATGGATAAATACTTTTCACTGATCTAAAACATCAGAGTTTAGTACGTCAGTGAATTGCATTCGCAATAGAAAAAGAAAATCTGCTCTTTCTTTTCTGAATTAACAAGATAATCATCTCTGAACTATGAGTTACAAGTGCGTGTGTTTCTCGGTATGATCTGATCCTGAAAGATGAGAGTGGGGTTTCAGTCTGAAGCGTAAAGATATGCTTACCTGTGCAAAGTCCACACTAATAACAACATCATCTACAGTATGTTATCTAAAGACACGAGTATCTCCCCAAGTTTCAAACCAAAATAAAACTGGGTTAAACAACTGTCTGTGAATGTTTTTCTTTTACTTGAAGTGTTCTAAATGAGAGCTTCTGTTGGGATTTTGAGGAACTGGTCATTCAGAAAACAGAGGCGTATTTTATTTTTTTAAACTGGTATGCAATAAGCTTTAGTATCCGAGTGTGCTCTGGGGTGTTTGAGAAAACACCTGCAGATGAGACCTCTGTGGCTAACTTATTATCTTTAAATGAAGCGATTATTGAAACCGCCTACTATACTTGTACGTACTGATTTAGCCCAAATGCATTTTTACAGTATGCCAAAAATACCCAGATGTAGTACTGATTCTGAAAAAAATTCAGAACAGTCTTTTTGTGTCCTGCCTCCCACAATACAAAGCCCCAGTTCAGAGATTGTAATAACGGACAGCAGCGGCCATCGTAACAGAGGAAATAATAAAAATTAGATCAAACCGAACAAAGATACCACATATGATCTTTTTTGATTCTCAAAACATGAAAATCATAATGAATCTCTTGTCAGCTTTTTGCAGACAGTAAGTGGATGCTACACTGTAGCAGTGTTTGCTGTGTCGTTAGTTGTTTACTTCTGCACTCCAAGACCGGAAACGAGCTTAGCCAGGCCTGACATACTGCAAAATAACCACTGACCTGTCATACTACATAGTACTGTTGCACTGTTGCAGGAGGCAGTACATAGTATAAAGATTGTTTATACTGTAGCCACCTTTTTTTAGACAAAGAAAGCTTAAAGTCAATTTGAATCATTTGTCACAGCTTTAGATTTAGCATGTTGTGTTATCAGGTGTGACTTTGACTATGTTCACACTGAAAGTCTTAGGGCCCTATCATATGCTGAAATAAGCAGGAAAGAAGCAGGTGTTCTGTGAACTGTAGTGTTTGTCTTTCTGATGGTAAAAAGTAGGCTACTAACGTTGAACAGCCCAAAATGGTCTTCTCATCTCTACAGCCTCATTTACATACTGTCTATTTCTTCTTTTCTGTTTCTTTTAAAGGTTTATTTTTGTTCTTTTTATGTCTTTATTTTAGAGATAGGACAGTGTAGTCAGAAATTGGGGAGAGAAAGGGTGGGGAACAACATGCAGTAAAGGACCCAGAGGATGGATTTGAACCCGGGCTGCCTGCTCTGAGGACTACAGCCTCTGTACATGGGGTGCACACACCCTAACCACTGGGCTACTGAAGCCCCTAGTTTTTCTAATCTGCAACTCTGTTTTCGTTAACTGGCTCCTACGGTCTGATCTTCTATTCATATAGAAGACCAAAACAAAATGAGATCAAAAAATTGGACTTCAACACATCAGATGAACAGAAAAAAGACGGCAAAGTACTGATTATGTTGATCTCACATAACATTTAACACACTATACAAACATATTACACTGCCCCCAAGTGTAACGTTTAAAAAAGTTTTGCACATCAAACTTCCCTCTCAGCACTGTGAATGCCAAACCCGACGGGCAGCATTTCATGTTTTTCACGTTTAAATAAACACATGACTTTAAATGAAGAGTGACCCTGCTGTGTGTCTGAGCAGCTTAAAAGAGGAAAAACTACAACAAGAGCACCTGGATACAGATAAAGCTAACCAAGCTGAAAATAAAAGCACCCACCAGAAGTGTCTGAAATATAAAATCTGTGTTTCTTTCATGAAAACATTCAGTGGGTCCAGCATTTAAAACTTCAACATGACATACAGTCATTAGTTCACTTTTTGTATAAAATATTACATTAAGGAGCTTCAGTCTTCTCGTTGTGATAAAGTTTTCTCGAGAGGTTTAGTTTCGGTATGATGCATATATTTATTGAGAGATTGAGTGCTTTCGCTCACAGACACTTCAGGGACGAAAACAGCGAAATAAAATGTCAGCAGGAATACAAAAGCAGTTTATTGATCGATGTGTTGTTAGGTTGCATTATGATTGGATTTCAGAGACTGGTCCCAGGACTGATTCATATTCTTCCCTGCAGTAAATCTATTTTTATAAAGCACCTTATTTGCAGGCATGACACAGTGAACCTTCTCTTGATTCTCAATTAAATTGATTAACCTGATCACTATAAATCTCTGACGGTTTACAGTTTGAGTTACTTTTCTTGAATTGTAGTTTTGAATTCGACACGCAGCACAATGTACTGCTCATATACACTTCTGATATGAATATATGAAGAGCTCTAAACAGGCGGATGCAGGGGGGTTTTAGGTCACAGCCTCACATCACTATCTTACAGTCGGACATCATTGGATGATAAGCATCATGTAACTCCTGTTTTTGTGGAATAATGTTTAAAAAATGAATAAAAAGAAAACAAGTTTGAAATAAACACAAGAAATGTGTGCCCTAATGAAAGGATAAGCGCTCGAGAGGAAACCCATCATCCCCATTAAGCCCCTATGCCCTACTGATAAATTACACAACCTCATTGCCCTTAGTGGCCACCGCATCAAAGACAGCGTTGCCACCTTTAGATGACACAGGCTCTGTTTATGTGAGGTAATGACAACGCTGATAAATACCTACCCTACCACATGGCCCCTTCTGGCCCCCACAACTCAAGCGTGTAGACCAATGAGTAGCAAGAGCCAGGACATCAGCTGGGTTGTCAAGTTGGAACCTCCCTTCACAGGTGTTTCACGTCAGGAAGGCTGGACAGTTAGCTCCGGCGTCCAGGAGCCACCTTCCTCCATGCCAGCTAGCTCCGCCCACCATGCCCACACGTGAAAAGAGAACGGATGATCTGTACACAGAGATGTTAGAAAGAGGAAACAGGGAAGGTAGATCCAGGGTGAGAAGCATGTGGTTTAGGCGCGAGCCTACCCCCGGCAGGGTCAGGCTGTAGACTCCAACTCTGCCCCCACTGGACAAACCCTAACCTTCAATTGTTGATGTACAGCTTCTGCCCTCATATCTTTTCCTTTCATTCCTCCACAGAGTCCCCAGGGGACAGTCAGTTCTATAAAATAACTATCTGCTGACTCACAGACCACAACACTCTGTCAGGCCTCAGGTTAGTGCAAACTTTGTCCTGAGGAAAACAACTTTTCCTCCCAAATCTACCTGCATTTCACTCTGTAGGTGACTTGACTGATGCCTCTTTGCATCACTAAAGGGTGCATATTATTAAGTTGGGGTCGGAGGATTGTTTTTCTTTCCATCACTTAATTAAAAATGCTTCATTGAGAATATTTGGGTTTCTTATAATAAATATATTTTAAGTCAAATCTGATTGTATGATGTTTGTTTTTTTAAATATATTCTATTGGGATCTTTTGCCTTAATTGGATAGGACAGCCGAAGAGAGACAGAAAATGTTGGGAGAAGAGAGAGGGGGATGACATGCAGCAAAGAGCCCAGGTGGGATTCAAATGGCTGCTGCGATGAGGACTATAGCCTCTGTATGGGGCGCGTGAGATAGGCCATCCGGCGCACCTTATGATGGTTTTTTTTTGTTTGTTTCTTGTGTCCTTCATTTAAAGTAATATAATTTACTTATAATTGAAAAAAGGATACCAAACCAAAGTAGGCAAAAAAAAGAGATTTAAAAAAAAAATCTTCATTTTAGCATTACAGTCTAAATATGCCATTTTACAGCTGTTTTGTGGCTCCCTTCAAAGCTACCAGACTCTTTTTTACCAAACCTGTAATTTTACCTCACAAAACATGGAAGCTGCTGGTTTATTGCTTCCTTGATCTTTAGGGATTGTTTTGTTTATTTGTTTGTTAAAGTAGGCTACATTTTACCCTGATATTCTGTTACAGCTATGCTAACCACCTTAAAATACCTGGAGTCACACCATAGGCCGGTAGGCAGCAGACTCACATGTCTGAATAGAATAACTGTTTTTGTCAATGGGAGTCTGGTGGCGTTGCAGAGAGTGAAGTAACAGCTGTTTCTGGTGAAAAATTAAGAAACTAAGTCTCTCAAATCTATTTAAATTGCTGAATTGTAATCCTCTCCCTCCTGTCACTTTCTTCATGTTTGTTGTAGTTCCATCAGCAGCCTCTAGATGTCGCTGCTCCTCTGTGTCTGACACAGATGCTGAAGTCTCTGAGCTGGTGGGACTGTTTTCATAGTAAACAGAGGGAAGCTGTCAGAAGCACAACAGCATGTTAGAGCACGTGCACACACACACATATACACACATACACACACATGCAGAGTCATAGTCGTGATCACACACACATCACAGAGCACTCTTTTTTTCCCTGTAAATTCGAGGTCAGTAGACAATGTGCTGACAGAGTGGGCACTTCAGCACACCAAATTGATTTATTAGTTTTACTACTCACTCATGACGTCACTGAACGAGTAGTGTTGAAGTCTCAATAAGATGTAAGCTGTGTGTCCATTAGTGATTTTAGTCTTTTCACACTTTGTACTGTGTGTTACTGTAATTAAAGTCAGCGTGTTTACAAAGCAGTCAAATATTTACCCCAAAGAAAACATTTAAATATGATTTTAAACTAGTAAAACTATTTTATGTAGGTTTTTAAATGTATTTTTAAAATGAACTGCACGTGTCGAATGATACACCTGCATGTTTAAATATCACAGAGTGAATTTAATTAAAGCAAAGAAAGCCACAACAATCCTGACTCACCTTTCACAATTCATGGGCCGCCACAGATAAATCAATGTATGGCAAACACTGAACGGGCTTACAAGCCGGGCTTCTCAGAGACACAGATAGCAGCTAATTGTTGCTAACATTTATATAAAATAATATTATAATGTGACTGCTTGTAAAAACTGGAGCTCAGACTTGTCAAGCAGTCTGTTGGTACAATAAAGCACAGAAAGATTATTTGTCTGATATTCACATGAAAAAAATCTCCAAAAGGCTCCAACAGCCCAAACCCAGAGGTTAAGTTCAGTGACTTCATTAGCTCAGGTGACACCTAGCAGCTCCCACCTGTCACTCAAAGAGGCCACGCCCCCTAATTCTACATCACTTTAAGCCTTTATATAACTTAAAACAGGTGAGTTATATTAAAATTCAGCCCATACTACTGTCATGAATAAAGAAACGAGCATAGAGACCAAAACTGTATGTACCAGGCTGTTCATTTTTTAAAATTCTGCTGTAAAGTTGAACATTTTAACATGATGCTCTATGGGGATTGACTCACTGCTGTGGACAGCCTCTAGTGGAGACTAGAGGAACTGTTATGTTACTTCAGCGTTGGACTTATGTCTCAGCTCTGGAGGTTGGCGCTTGGTCTGTTGCTGCCTCAAACAGTTAAGCTGTATTCACAAATGCACAAAACTTCCAGAAATTCTCTGGATGAGCTGCGTGGGTGAATGTAAACACACACATTTTTCGCTCAGACTTTACCACAATTTTTTTTCCTGTCAGTCCCCTATAGTAGATTTTCTGCGTGAGTCGATGTGAGAACACAATATTCAGAAAAGTTCGAGCGAGTGGGACAGGGGGGAGACTTTTATATCCAGCACACGACAGGTATGATCCCTATCCCTCCTACAGTGACAGTGTCTCCCCCGCTGTGAAGTGCATGTGTGAACAACTAACTTAGGAAGATTTCAGGCAGTAGCTCAGTCTTTGGGGTTTGGGTTGGTGTCCTGGTGCAGCAAAACATGGACGTTGGCCTGGTTGCTGGAGAGGTGAAACATGCTTTAGTTTCTTATTCTGTCTGTGTTATTTTAAATTGTGTGAAACAAAGCAAGGATTAGACACAAAGGCACAAATTCCAGCAAAGAAATGTACTCAGAATTATTTTTTTTTTCACATATGCTGAATGTTATTGTGGCTGCCTTTGAATATATTAGGAAAAGTTACACACACAACACACACACACACACACACACACACACACACACACACACACACACACACACACACACACAGTAACATGTGTCGGTGTAGACTTCCAGGTTTCTTTCCTGAGTGTTTCTCCTCCTCCGAGTTTCCAGTGCAGGAAACAGGAAGTGTGAGTGATTGCGGTGTGTCGTAGCAGCAGCAGCAGCAGCAGTTTGTGTGTGTGTGTGTGTGTGTGTGTGTGTGTGTGTGTGTGTGTGTGTGTGTGTGTGTGTGTGTGTGTGTGTGTGTGTGTGTGTGTGTGTGTGTGTGTGTGTGTGTGTGTGTGTGTGTGTGTGTGTGTGTGTGTGTGTGTGTGTGTGAGAGAGAGTGAGAGTGAGCAGGCAGTAGTTGAGCTGGGCGGACGGACCTCCCTCTCCGACTCCGGGAGGCTGTCCCGTCCACCCGGATGAGAAGCAGGCGGGCAGGGAGGAGGGCGGAGCTGTGAGAGCTGTCATACGGATATGTTTCATTTCTCAGACGGCCCCCCTCCACACTCACACACTCACACACACACACACAGCCAGCGACAGAATCTAACCGTTTAACCGCGACCACAGCGCCTGAGGAGCAGCAGGATGCCGGTGAAAGGCGGAGGAAGGCTGGCCTCTTACCCGAGCAAGAGCGACAATGTCGGAGTAAGTGGAGCCGAACAATCCGTGACACGTGTGACGTCACATTGATGTGTTTATTTCATAACTAAACGTGACCGCGCTGCGTGTCATGATTTTGCTTTCGAAGTGGAGTGTGTGTGTGTGTGTGTGTGTGCGCGCGCGCGCGTGCGTGTCACTCCAGTGAGTCTTGACCACGCTGTGAGGTGCGTGTCCGTCAGCCAATAGTCAGCCTGTCAGTACACCTGTTGTGCTTCCGGACAGCCAATGAGAAACGGCGTTACAAACGCGCTCAGCTGATATGTACTCTGCCGGAGTTTCTGGTTTGTTTATCAGGCTGAAACCTGAGAAAAGTGAGAGAAGTTCACTTTAAATCCAGTGTTAAATTTCCTTTGACACTGACTGTAATCCTGGAAGATTAACATGTTGGATTTGATGGGACTTCTCTGGAGATTAGAACAAGTAGAGCAGAAGAGGCGAGAGTGTGTTAGGAAAGTGATATAATCTACTGCAGGCCTTACATTACTTTTTAGGCAGGGCCAGATTTAAAAAACAAAAAAATGACGTAAATGTTTCCTTCATCAGACCTGTATGAATTCAAATAGTTAAGAACACACCTTTTTCATTTAAGAAGTAGTTTGTTGTTTCAATCATCACAATATTGCATTTACCATCTTCTTTTATTCCTTATAATTTTTTCTTAATCCTTTCTTCTTAACATCCTGTTTTTTTTTTATTCTATAAATATATACATCTCTGTTGAAAAATATTGAATATACTCTTCAAACTGCTCATAAAATGATTGATGTAAAATAATTAAAAAATGTCCTGACGAATTCACTTAACACAATTTATTGTATTAATTTTATTTTGGGGCTTTGTATGCCTTCATTTCAGAGAACGGACAGTAGACTCAGAAACTGGGGAGTGAGAAAGAGAGTGGGGAACGACATGCAGGAAAGAAGCAACGAGTCGGATTCAAACCCTAGGCCGTCCGCCCTTGAGGACTTTAACCTTTGTACATGTTGTGTGCGCATTAACCACTAGTGGGATAAGGAGTATGTGGATAATGGGACATGATACTGAGAGGTAGTTCAGATTTCGATATAATGTCCGAATAACTCTAAAAACTAAACACATCAACAACAATGCTTTACCACAGAGGCAGGAGAAGCACATCTGTAACTATGGCCACTGCTTTTGTACATCCACAGGAATTTTTTTGTGCAATTTCTGAGTCTGTAAAAATGAGCAGAGTTCCAGTCTGCTGACATGTGACTGTGAGTGCTGCACAGTGTGGTGAACATGAATTATTTTCTGCTGCTGTTACCTTATCTGTTGGGCAATCCTCTTTTGGGTTCAGGAGGAATGTATCCATAGATCGACATTCCTCTTAATGAGCCAGGCGTTTCTTATGACTCTCGAGTGCAGTGTCTCCCTTGAAGTTGTTAGCTGGTGGTCGTGCACTCCTTGCTTCACCAAACAGTAAATATTTTCACATATTTATTTGAATCTGTATCTCCTTTCTTTGTCGTAGTTTCCATCACATTCTGCCAAAAAGTGCACCCCGGATATAGTTTTTGTTTTGTGGCAGTGGGGCGAAATATAGTCAACGAAGATGGTGACAAGTTGGCGAGCCCTTGACTCTCGATGTGGGCTGTCTGATTGACGTCTGTCGCAGGCCGTGGTGACAGCCTTCTCTTCTATAGATAAAAGCCATGGCTTTGGGGAATCGAGGTGACTGTCCTGCACTTCGACAAACTAGAACCAATCAAATGCGTGACATTGTATACATTTACGGGACGCGGGACAAGTGATGAAAATGTTGTGCAGTCCTGATCAAAGCGGGGCACCTGCTCACCATAGATTGGCATGTTTTTAGGTTTGGATTCCTTTAATGTTTATCCTCAAGGTTCAACTTAAAGATGGCTGCCTGCAGTGGTTGCCTTCCAAGTACCCACATGCTGCTGATTTCGCTCTTTTCATTGGGAACAGCTCTGCAGAAAGATAAATTGACCTTCGTATTGGCACGGTAACCACGGCTAAAGCTAGCGGGCTCACAATAATTGAAGATAACCTGAGCAGCTACAGCTAACACATTCACTAACCTGAAACAGAAGGTTTGGAAAAAACCAAGGCATTCACTTTTCTCTTTCGATCGCTCTCCGCCGTCCGCGGTTTTTCTGTAAATGATGATGATGTCACGATTATCGATCCCAGGAAATAAATAAATCGATTTCTTAGAATCGTCCAATAGAATAATCCACCTACTTAAGTGAATAGACTTTTTTTCCCCTCCCCTAATTTATGCCACACTTTTCAACGGGCAGGAATGTCAGAAGGAGCTGCTAGCTGAGCTGCCACCAACATCTTTGTTACTGTCATCATGTCAGTTTTCATTTTCAAGAGTTTACTCATCTTTCTGTGATGAGAGATGATGAGAATAACAGCTCAGCTCATAGGTCAAGGTTGACTCTTGCTGTGTGTGTGTGTGTGTGTGTGTGTGTGTGTGTGTGTGTGTGTGTGTGTGTGTGTGTGTGTGTGTGTGTGTGTGTGTGTGTGTGTGTGTGTGTGTGTGTGTGTGTGTGTGTGTGTGTGTGTGTGTGTGTGTGTGTGTGTGTGTGTGTGTGTGTGTGTGTGTGTGTGTGTGTGTGTGTGTGTGTGTGTGTGTGTGTGTGTGTGTGTGTGTGTGTGTGTGTGTGTGTGTGTGTGTGTGTGTGTGTGTGTGTGTGTGTGTGTGTGTGTGTGTGTGTGTGTGTGTGTGTGTGTGTGTGTGTGTGTGTGTGTGTGTGTGTGTGTGTGTGTGTGTGTGTGTGTGTGTGTGTGTGTGTGTGTGTGTGTGTGTGTGTGTGTGTGTGTGTGTGTGTGTGTGTGTGTGTGTGTGTGTGTCCCCTTAAGGCTCCTTGTAGTCTGGCTGGTTGGGCCCAGTAGGAGAGAGGCTGTTCAGATTAATGGTCTTCCTTAATGCGATATCAGGGGGCTGTGTGTGTGTGTGTGTTTGTGTGTCCCTGGTGATCACATTAATGACTCTCTGACAGGCAGGTGCACTGTGAGAGCCTTCTCCAGTCCTCTTAACCTCAGCACTTTGACATTTAGTCCGCACTGAGCCCTCGTACTGTGAAGCATTAAATAGAAAAGTTTTGTCTTCCGAAGACAATTTCAGCTGTAAACACGCTCAACAGGTCTAAATGTGTTAACTGTTGAAGCCCCTGAGGTAGCAACTGAAGAGCAGGGAGAGCAAATGAAGAAGTGTGTGTGTGTGTGTGTGTACTGCACACACTGCACTGACACAATCAGCTGAAGCGTTGCTCGGTGAATCTAAAAACAGTCGAGCTGTCAGCTGAGGTGTGAGAGGTGAAAACAGCTTCCAGGAGCACACAGAGCCAATCTTTTTAAAATCTCTTCGGTAGATGTTTCCCCTCTGTTGATCTCAGCAGGAAAAGAAAGAGTATGCTTTTATTACGTTTAAGTAAATGAATGATGGAGGGTTGTCATGAAAAAATCAGAACAATATTGATATCAAACATCATTAAACGTTATCTAAATCTGAAGTCATAGATCGAAGTGCAACATTACATTTTGTTTCTAACCTTCTTTGTTACCGTCACGGCAAACACAACCCTGGGATTTCTTACTGGTCTTCCAGGTGTCTGCTGCCCGTGGCACAATGTCTCACAGCTGCCAAAGCTGAAGTGAGGGAGACAGACCTTACCTGTCGCAGCCTCGCTTTGACACTGCGATGCGTCGCTCTCTGGACCAGCTCTCTCTGCTCGGCTGCAACGCGTTCTCCACCGTGTCAGATGACAGTTCGGCATTATGACATGAACTAGTGATTAATAAAACAAGAGAAACTTTTACAAAGAAAAACAGGGAAGCAATCAAAAGTCTCTCGTCCAACCTCCTGCAAAGTTAGTCGATCACAGTGACATTTTCCTACTTGCACACCTGACAGCCACCGCTAATCCAAACGTTGGCTCAGCCGTTGGCGGTACGACCAGGCAGGAAGGCCCGCCCCCTCTCCAGCCCAACAGCCATGCAATACAAACCTATCAGCTTGTTGTTGTTGCTGTAACAATACTATCTACCTACCTCGTAGGCTATGCAAACGCTTCCTTTAGAGCCCGGCTGGATTTCTTTCCCTCACTTCTTCTTGAATCTTTTCGGGGTTTTGCCAAGTGGCTTCTCATATTACCTCGTATTCCGCAACGTGTAGGTCACCGCAGTCTTGCAGTGTCTGCATATTGTTTGTTGTTTGTCTATCACCTTCTCATTTCCTGACTCAGGGAAACCAAAATGCTTACACACATTATATTTAAAAGCAGCAGAGTTTTTAAAGCTTTAAATAACTTAATAGAAATAATCATTCTCCTCACTGATGGTCTCTTTATTATGTCTTATAGAAACATCAGCATTCATTTGAGTCTGTTTCATATCCACATACAAATACATTATTATTAACTGTAAAGATGAGTTTAGCCTGCAGGTCCGGAGCTGTCACTGAAAAACCACCAACACCTCCGTCTGATCTGTAACACTGCACTCCCATGATGCACTGGGGCCTCATCATCAGCTCCTCTCTGTTTTCTCACTGATG
Source organism: Labrus mixtus (assembly GCF_963584025.1). Lineage (NCBI taxonomy): Eukaryota > Metazoa > Chordata > Actinopteri > Labriformes > Labridae > Labrus > Labrus mixtus. Next base: position 6,442,472 of record NC_083616.1, on the reverse strand, counting down.
TCAGTTCAGGCTGAGTGACATCACAACACACACACACACACACACACACACACACACACACACACACACTGGTACAGTCACACACTGACACGCTGTATGACTGAATACAGAGCAGAGATTAAACAACAGATATCTGTTTCTTTATGCTAACGCTGACAGAGGACAGATCTGACCTTTGTTTACATTGTTAATGAATATGTAACTAAAGGGTCACACACTGCTGCACACACTTATCAGTAAAGAGTTATGTAATGCTTTATATACTGTATCTTTAACATCTGGAGGTGTGCAGGAGCAGTGAATACAACCTTGTTATCAGACGACACCTTACAATGAAGCAGCATTTTAGAAAAAGATTTTTCCCCAACAGATCAGATTAATGAAGAGATTAAGAAGTTGATTCAAGCAACAGAACAGAACAGTTTTAGTTTGGTTCCTACTTTCCATTAAGCCTTTTAGTCACATTTTAGACATTTTTACCTTTTGTAGATCTAGTCAACGCAAACTCGAACCATTTTAGTCCAGACTCAGTCAGTAAGAGAATGAACTTTATTTGTCATGATGACTTTAAGTCAAAATGTTTTCTCTTTTTTTATTATTATTATTTTGATTAGCCAAATAGTCAAATGAAACACTCCCAGGAAACTTTAGAACTTTTAATACGAACATTTTAGCATAAAACAGCAACATATTTAACTCATTAAACATCTTTGTATACATTTATATAAAGGGAAGTCTTCTCTTTTTCAGATGACTAATATTATGTTACTAACTCACTCACTGCTTGTTCTGACTGTCTTTACCTCGTGACGTTATCACATCAGCAGATACTGAATGTCCGACAGTCCGCCCCAAACATTTAATGTTAATGAAAACCCAACATCGTGCTGACAGAGTTTTTATCTTCAAAGATCTATTTCTATATTGTCATCAACTCGTCTTCGACATGAAAACGATCATTGAAGAACGTCATATTTTTCATAAACAAATGAACACTGAACCAGAAGAGATAAAACTTCCAATCATTTCACTCTAAAAGAATCTAAAGTAAGCTCTTCTGTCTTTCTTCCTTTGTTGTTTGAATATCATTTTGTACAGATTGTTCCCGTGTCCTCTCTCTGGGGCCCCAATCCTCCATTTTTCTTTTAGTTGCTATTGAAGAGGTCTGAGGCACTCGGAGTGTTATGCATGAAAAGTCTTTAATTCATCAGGGCTACACATTCATTAAAACATGCCAACATGTTTCAGCCATACAGGCCTTCATCAGGGCAGGTACAAACAAGGACACGCCAGAAGAAAAAAAAAATAGTGAAGGTTCCTGTCATAATTTCCCGAAGCCGGAGGTCATCTCGTCACAGATTTAGTTTGAATCCTAACCAGTAGAAAATGTGTTAGATAATGCAGAATGACTTTTTGATTTAGCTGTGGATACATTTTTCTGTCAGATGTTATTTAATTAGTTAATTAACTTACTTTGACTCGCTCTCCTGTGTTGTCCACCCCAGGGTGCTGCGTGTCTGAGGGGCTTTACGATGAAACCCAATTAAGGTGTAATGTCTTTTAGATGTGTATCTGATTGTCTTTTAAGAGTGTGTGTTTAATTGCAAATGTTTTATCAGCTCTGTACTCCACATTTTGGCATTAGCAACCTCCTGATTCCCCCCCCCCCTCACACACACACACACACACACTCACACACACACACACACACTCACACTCACACACACACACACACACACTCACACACACACACACACACACACACACACTCACACACACACACACACACACCGTATGCACTCACAAAGACTCATTCTAATTAGCACGCTCACATCGGGGACACAGTATAAAAGATTGAGTGTGTTTGTGGCTGGAGAATGGGCTCTTGTTCTTGTGTTTCTTTGTAAATCTTTTAGGCTGCATAGTCGTCGTCGTCGTCGTCGTGTGCAGCAGGGAGTCCCAAACACGGCTCCGCGTCTCTTATCTCCTGAACTCTGAGTCCTGAAAAGTTTGCAAAGTTCTTCAGAACATGTTTTATTTAAAGGTTTAAAATAAGAAAGCCTCAGGGTCCTGAAATCAGCCCACTCATGCACATGTGTGTGCAGCTGTTTGATTTCATTTCTCCAGTCTTTTTGTTTTGAGCTCAGTAAAGATTTTAAGTTGATTGAATTTAGATATTTTATAGCTAAGATTTATCATAATAATGTTAACAAAATCAGTTACTGAATTTTGTGTCCTTTGACTTCCAGTGTGGAGGCTTTCTTATCAAATAAAAACAAAAACACAACCATATGCAAACTTTTTTTCGCCTGCTTGACTTAAAAATAAATGACATAATAGTTTGCGTTGAACGTCTGCAGATACTTTACATTTCTGTCGTGTTTGACATGTTTGACATGTTTGACATGCTCTTCTCAGGTTTGTTTATTTCAAGCATGGCTGGTTTTTCAAAGTAAAACCAGGACAGTCAACACTAACCGCACCAGAGACATAAATAATGTGCAGACTGGATCAGATGAGCGCTGTGCAGTGATTTTTGTTTCATAAGTCAGAACTTCCAGGTTTCTGTGCAGAGCAGCAGCAGAGCTTCACCTCGCTGACCTTTTTTTGTTGATGTATTAATTAAAAGAAATCTGACAATGTTTTGCATGTTTACATAAATGTTGACTTCTTACCTCACCTTCTAGTTGTTTTTTATCAGAGAAGTTTCTTTATTTTCAGTCCGACTGACCTTTACATAACGGCTGTTTGAGCGTTTAGTAACTTGACATGATGATTGTATTTTTTTTACTGTTGTTGATGTGAGTTCAGAACAGGTCCAGTTATTAGTATTTTTCTAGTATTCCCTCCTCTTGAAATATCACTGGAATAAAACACTGCATGTGGCTGATGCTGTCCCACACTGACCACAATGTTTTTAGTTTGACCAGAGCTGAGTTTGTCCAACAGGTGACTTCCTCTGCCCAATAAAAACCTCTTCTCGGAACCTTTCTGTGAAAGAGGAAGACCGTTAACCACTAACAGACAACACTGATTAAAACAATAATTCTACTTTAAAGAACATGAGAGTTTCTGCTCCATCCTTACACTGATCACTTGGTTTGTCTTTTTCAAGGCTGTTTTCCATTATAGCCACCCAGTGACTAATTTTAAAATATCCCAGGCCAATTTCTTTGTTGATGTTAGGTCATGTCCAATTATTTTTTAGTGTGGTACTTTAAAGGCTGAAGGAATTCAAAATGACTCCAGAAGCTACTTGGAAAAAGACTTTTCTCATGGTTAAGCGACCACAGTAAACCACAGAATCACTGTTTAACTCCTTCTGTGCTCAAACCTCTGAGTCCTATCTCCGTCCTGAATGAAGCTGGAGTGTGTGAGATGTGGAGTGACAGTCCTTTCAGTCCTCCAGCTCCGTCTTCTCAGACGTTATTTTAAGAATGTGGAGTGATCTGAGCGGGAGGGGGCGGGGCTCAGGACACTGAACACAGGAAGTGTTGTTGTTTTTCACGGGAATAACAACCAGCACTTCAATCTGAGGACAGAGCAGCGTGTGTGTGTTTTTAAAAGTGTGTATGTGTTGCTGTGTTCGTGACTGGCAGTGAAGCAGAGTGCTGAGGTGGATTTGCTAAGTGGCACGTCTTGGTAGTTGCATGACACCCGGTCGTATCACTCCCCCCCGAGCGGCCAGAAAGACTGCCGGCTCATCAGCTGAGGAAGAGCGTGCCAACACGTCTTGTAAAGACTCATCATGTCCACTCACTCAGGCTCTGTGTGTGTGTGTGTGTGTGTGTGTGTGTGTGTGTGTGTGTACACAAATCATTCTAACACAACCAGACCGTCCCGTCTAGTGAAGCTTTATAGGATGAACTGTGCAGCATGAAAATGATTGGCTGACTGTTTGCATACACACCTGGAATGTAATTGAATTGCTGTTCATGTACTTACACAGAATGAGCATCAACATTTAGAACAAGAAATAACCGGTCAGAACAAATGAAGGTGATCAGCAGAGAGGATTGTTATGAACATTGAGAACGGCACGTTTTTACATGATATCATTTAATCTGTTTAAAAACAACAGAAACATCGTAAATAACCAATAAAGTGTCACTCACAGTTTCCCACAGAGTGACACGTTATTTAGTGAATATATTTATATGCTTAACGCACACGGTCTAAAACGTTGCCAATGTCTGTGTGTGATTTATTCTGTGTGCAGGAGTTTGCCTACAACTTTTTGGTTATTTAAAACATTGACTTGTATTGTTGTTGCTGCGGTATTTAAACAGGTACTGATATCATTTTACTTTCACACTATTGAAGTTTAAAATGTAGGTATGACAACACTGAAGCCTTCATGATATCAACATTGATAGTTTCATGAAGCATCCACAAACATCTGTGAAAACAATCCTCCATGACTGTTAGAAAGAAACAGCTAGTTTTTCTAACCCACAAAAAACATCTACAGAGACTTCATAAAATAATATGTTTATAATTTAATCTATTTTTTTAAATACTTTTTTAGATTCTTATAAAGTTTACATTATGAAATTTGACTTGACAGCAGATACATTTTTTTTTTTTGGAATTCAAATTTTTTTTTATTGAATTCTTCAGAGGCATGAACACACTTAAGTTTCAAGGATACAGTAACCCTTAGTTTACACAAATCGTGGAGGCAGACCTCAGTACACAGATCCAGTGAACATAAACAACTACAGCAGCAGGCTAGAAATGAAAAAGTAAAAAAAAAAATACATCAGGTGTTAATATAATTATAATAGTTTTAACAAATAATACTCGTCACAGCAGAGACAAATCAAAAATACATCAGAATGGTGATCCTTTCAGGGATGACTTAATCTGTAGTAGTTCCACTGATGATTTATCATGAAGGTGTTCTTAATGCAGGCGTTAAAACAAACTGTCCGAGTAGTTCTGAAGGTCAGGGGAATGAAACAGTTCACTTTCAACGTTCACACAGTTTATGGAGCATGTTTGTTTACAAGTTAAAACACACGAGAGGTCTCTGAAGCCAAAGAGTCAGAGCTCTGGTTGTTTGGAAATGAATCTGCTAGTGTGTGCTATTTTGGTCACATCGTTGCTCTCCATGCACTACAGGATCTAAAATGTGTCCTCATGTGTGTGCTCTCTGACATTTTCAACATCTGTTGAGATTTTAAACATCACTTAGTGCTGGCCCGGCTTAAATGTGACCTATAATCAGAGGTCAAGGACGTGTTTAACAGAATCTATGCCTGGCACAAAGATACATCCCCACAGCTTCAAAGCATTCTTTTTAGAAACAGAACTTTATTTCAAATCCAGTTTTCTGTTTTAAATGCTTTCTGTCTGACTTCACATGTGCACATTTGTTTTATTAGACCAGTTTTAGCATTCTGTTAAAGTCACACACACACACCTCCTCCTCAGAGAGCAGCTCTGCACCAATCCTGCTCCTCCCTGATGTTAGCTTGGGTTTCAGCAGAGCTCCACGCCCTCGGCCTCTGAACCTTTTCCCCCGGCAGGCAGAGGGGCAGATCCAATAAACACACACACACTCAGAGGGAGATATAAACACACACTGAGGAATTTTATCAGTGGGCCACTCCCAGCAGCTGCCTGAGCCCGGGTGGCACGGATCCTGGTGGTCAGGGAATATTTGAAATATCTGGAAACTTTTAAGGAGTGACTCACACAAAGACCTAAATCAGGTCTCTGGGAAAGTAAAAACTAAAAATAATCATTTGAATAAGACTTAAGATTAATTATTTTCCGGTATAAAAGTGGTGAGCTGTAACTGAGTGTTCATTTTGAGTCTCTGAGTGTTAAAATAGAGTTTGTAAAGTTTAGCTGAAATCAAAATAAGTGCAGTTATTAAACTGATTTAGTTCAAATTGGGTCGACTGATGATTAAATTCTCTAACTTCTTGGTAGTGGTCGTCAGTGGCAGCTTGTGCATTATTCTCGAGGAGGGGGAGTCTTGCTCAAAGAAAGGTCTTTGCTGTTAGCTTGATGCTTAAGCATAATGGAAATTGTCGCTAACAGAATTAGCATCAAGCCCACGGTTACATTAACTTATTTTTTACCACAGAGTATTCAGTAAAATAGACAGTTTATTAAGTTAAAAGATGTTAAGTTATCTTCTTAGCATCTCTACTGTCTGTAACTCTACAGGTGATGTCATTTAGCCCAAATGATCAGGAAATCAAGGGCAGGACGTCTGCTATGGACATACAGAGGTTGATATTCAAAGTGATTCAAAACAGAGTTTGAATCAATTTGAATATATTCATGTATTTTTTTTTTTTTACAAGGGACCACAATATTAAACATAAATGTTGCCATTGGATGCATTGTACCAGAGTTAGCTTAGAGCTAGTTTATGTCCGCAGTCCCTCGGCAGGACACAATTAAAACATCTCGTAGTAATAAAACATCAATAAAAACATAAACTAGTGGAGTATCCCAGAGCGGTTGACTACATCACACACACACACACACACACACACACACACATACACACACACACACACACACACACACACACACACACACACACACACACACACACACACACACACACACACACACACACACACACACAAACTTGTAACTGTACTTGATGAATACAGTAAAGCTGATAAGCAAATACACAGAACATTGTCAAATTGACCTGCTAAACTTCTGCTTCATCATAAATGTAGCATAAATAAGTGAACAGCCTCAGAGAGAATCTGAATCTGTGATAAAGGTTGATTAACATGATGAATTTGAGGACAGAGAATCAGAATAAAGCTCAGACAGAGTAAACAGCAGCACTCCTTCTATCTGCTGTCAATGCTTCTTGTGTCTGAACTCTCGGTGTGAATTCACCGCTTGGAGGAGGTTTGTGTCTGTTCTTTGAGGTTTATCTCTCTCCACACAAGTCTGACTCAAAGAGGAGAGATGTGAGATTAAAGATCTCCGGGGAGCTGATGGATGTTTTCACACTGAATGTCAGATCCTCCCAGTGTGACACACCAAGCCTCTTTGAGAGTAGATAACACATTTTAAAACTACACTGCACTGCATGGTTCTTTACTCAGGCTGCAGCTTGTGTGTGTGTGTGTGTGCGTGTGCGTGTGCGTGTGCGTGTGTGTGTGTTTGCATCTGGCCTTGTTCCTGCAGTACAGGTTAGGTTTGTGAGTTTGTGTGTTATAGATTGTTGTTTGTTGTCAGCGATCAGGAAGGAGGAGACGTTATCTGTGCAATGACAGGAAGAGGGAGTGATGGTTTACATGCGGCTTCCTGTGGTCCAAGACTCTTTTCTCCGTGTTTCCTCCCTGAGTCCTGAGGCCACGACCCGACCATGAACTTTGTTTACACCACGACACACACACACACACACACACACACACACACACACACACACACACACACACACACACACACACACACACACACACACACACACACACACACACACACACACACAGGCACATAGAAACTCACTACATCACTTCTTCTGCCTCCGGCGTTTAGTTATCAGATGTTTAAAAGTTTAAAACTGGTCTTTTTGTTCCAGCTTGTTACATAATCAGAGGTTAAATCTGACCGAGACACTGAGGAGACTATCTGCCTCTAAAACATGAAGATTTCCTCCAACATAGTTCCTTTTTTGGGCATTAAAATCGTTAAGTAAAACATCTTTACCATATCATAGGTAATAATACCCACTGCTTCTTTTTCACTTTTCAAGATTGAATCTTTCTTCATGTCGGTGCTTTTTTAAATCTGGTGAGTCATCTTCACTGCGAATCTGATGTTTCTTTCTGTACTGCATGTTCAACCACACCTGCATAAATGACTGTGTGTGTGTTTGTTTGTGTGTGTCATATGTAAATAAGGGAGTGGTGAGTCATGTTGTTGTTCCCACAGCCCGTCCAGTGTCAGAGCTGAACTTATCTCTGCTCTGCTTATAGACACATCTTTCAGTCAGTCAGCTCTAATTCATCATTTACATTCATATTTTAATTATTTTCATGAGTAACTAGAATATATTTATGATTGTTTATATATTGCATCAGAACTTTTGTTGGATACATTGCGTTCATCAAGACGATGATGATTCTTGAGCAAAAATGAGAACAAATATTTTTCCAGTATGGGAACATGTGTGGTAAAAATCCAAACATCTGTAGATTTTACGTTTTTATATATCAGCTTTAATGTCTGAACATCAGAGAGTTCAGACTCAACTCACAATTCCATTATATCACAATGTTCTCATTTTTTACAAGACATGAGATCACGGTCGATTTATGAATAAATACGTTTTCTTCAATTTCAATTCTCTGACAATAAAATGCTAAATATCTCTTTTCCTCATTATTCTTTGTTAATATAGGATTAGTAATACTTTTAATATTAAGGTTGTATAATTAGGCTACTTATTGAACAAGTGACATGGACGGCGTCCTGTAGCCTGTTCCCCATACGGAGTTGAGTAGACCAGCAGTTGATGATTTCTCCCATCTTTACTTCTGAATTACATTTAATTATTTTATAACCGAAAGACAAAACTCAGTTTCTTGGTCGCTTCAGAAGTTAGGCGCTCTTGTTGCAACCTTGTTGTTTCTTGTTGAAACCAGGGTAGGTCAGATAAATGCCCCAGTATACGCTACTGTTTCCTTTCTTTGTTTTCCAGGTATAGCAAAATTAGCTTTCTCAAAATGAAGGTAAGAGCTTATCCCAGTTTCTGAAATGAGGATATGATGTTTACATGCACAAACACGAAAACTTTAAACTTTTAACAACCCGATCAAAACCAAGATATTCACATCCACGTAAACCCACTCATTGATAACAACCTACAAAGAGACCTTTTTGACACTTTAGTTTATATTTAAAGAATTTTAAGATAAATTCTAAATAATTATTGTTTTATATTGAAAGTGATGATAAGGTTAAAAACAAAACTTCACATGATGTAAAAAAAAGTATTCCTTTTTATGTTCCTAATGAAAATAATTACTTTATTCTATACTAAACGTGAAAACATCATGGCACATTCAGATTTATCTAAGATAATGTCGACACTGCAACTTTATCTGCTGTATGCTTCAGTACCTTGAATAGTGTGAAGATTTAGCTTTTATCTTTTTAGTGTGACGTGTAAGAACAGGAATGTTGAAGTGCAGTCATTTGATGCTGCTGCAGTTTTAAGAGTATTTTTCCCACAGATGAACTGTTATCAACACCTCACCGTACGAACAGGCCTCCACAGAACAAAAAACACAAACAGAACAATGACGGCGAGTAAACAGAACAAAGTTCAAGTTTCAAGCAGCCTACAGTTGTGCAAAAAAAATGAGGCCTTTGGGACTGACTAGCAACGTTCAAAAATCTGGATCAGAGGTCATGATGAAGCTGCCCGAAACAAACTAACAAAAAAGTCAAACTGATACTGTTTGATAGCATGTGTTTAAAAATGTACCATCTCTGTCATTTGAATGATCGATGGTAAAAGTACCACAGCTTAACAGAAACTGCAGCTGTTCAGACAGAAGAGAGAGAGCTCTGTTACTGTGTTTGTGTGCACAAATACGTTGGCAACACTTCAGTACTGAATGGTTGCCAATGTATTACTTCAATTAAGGGCAGTGCAATTTTTTTGTAAATTATAACAAGAAATTTCCCAAATTTTGTTCCCTGTTGATGTCAAACTGGTTTCGGTATTATTTAATCTTGTTATAATTACATTGAAGTTTAAAAAAATGTGGTAGGAAAAATCAAAAAACAAGATTTAACTGAACAGATGGAAAGTATTATGTTCCTCTGGGGTTCTGTTCTTTAAAAAAAAAAAGATTTTATAGATGAGTGTTATTTAAAACAGATCACTCTGAAATCTCTGCAGCTGTTTTCCCAGGAGAAGTTTTACTTCAACATCCAGTCATCCTGTCATGACCTGATTATAATCTGAAAATGAAACACTGTAATTACAGAGAAATAACAGGAAGAACACTTTACAGAGCTCTCTCTGTGTGTGTGTTTGTGTGTGTGGTGGATGAGTGTGTGTGTCTGTGTGTGTGTGTGTGTGTGTGTGTAGGATATCATCAGTGAAGTGTCGTCTTTCAGTCGGTCCAAACAAACAGATGTGACAGAAGATACAGAACCCTCTGGAATATTTTGATATCAATTTGAAACACGTTTTTCAGGAAGTAGAGATGGCTCTTTCCTGCGGTTAATGTCATTATGAAGCGTGTATTCTTTGTGTGTACTTTGTAGTATGAGTGTTTAGTGTTACTGTGTAGTAGTGTGTATCGTGTGAGGGAAGTGGTGCAGAGGAAGCTGCTCTGAGGTCAGAAACAGAACAATAGCTGGACTGACTTCCTCCTGGAAACAACACGGGGAGGAGGAGCTGAACTGGACATGTGTTGCATTCAAATGAACGTGTTTCTATTATCATACCCAACATCCAGTTAAAGGATAATACTTTAAAAAAAAATACATTTTGGGGTCTAAATTTGTAATTTTCTTAAGTTGATTATTTCAGGGGACGCTCCGCCTCCTGATCCACTGTGCTCTTTAGCTAAGACTCACCGTGGATGCTGTAAGAGTAATTCTGACACATTCATCAAGATTTGGCTGCTATAGTGAGCTTCTCCACCTCCAGACCTGCGCTGCTGACATCCACACACACACACACACACACACACACACACACACACACACACACACACACACACACAGATGCAGGTGCAGTGAGAGAGGAGTGTATAAATAGCAGCAGCATCATTTGTCATGTGTGAGTCAGGTATCTGCAGCCTCCAGCTCGTCACTGATGAGCTTCACACTGCTGCACACACACACACACACACACACACACACACACACACACACACACACACACACACACACACACACACGAACACACACGCCCAGTCGTCAGGGAGACAGTCGGCTGTTACAGAAACAAATCTGTTTTACTGAAAACCATGTGTGTCTGCTGCAGTCATTTATAACCGAACCTCTGTTTCCTGTAATCAGACTGTATCAAGATACTAAGAGACACATCTGTATGATAGAAAACAATGACAGGTTTGTCTCTTTCTGGCCTTTTTTTTTTTTTAAACCAAAATTTTCGGGGCTAGATGCATATGTGAATACACCCCAACTTTACCTGGGATATTTCCTTTTTAGTGAAGTCAGGGTGAGCTAATATGAGAACACAGCAGATTTTCTTTTCTGTGCCCGGCTGCAGAAGTGACAGAAAGAGAAGTTTCATTGATGTTTTTTATTTGAACCAAGTTGATTTCCTTGTAAACTTTGTCCCTTCTCCTTAATTGAATAGTGTTTTATTTATTTTAGCGCCACCCTCAGGACAAATTTTGAGCAGGAGAAGAGAGACTTTTTGTAGCTCTCTTTGTCTCCTCACAGACTTTATTGTTAACAGTTTGTTCTTTGTCTGATCCCTTGTGGACACTCTCTGTCACTGTGATGTAAATCAGATATTGTTTCTGTGCGTTCATACATTTATGATGAACAGATTCTTAGACAGTAAGCAGGTCAGCTGCCTGCTTAATGAAGACTGAATTAATGAGAACACAGAGCAGCAGAGACAGACAAACTCCGGAGTGAAGGATGCTGATCTAAATAAAGACGAGTGTGTTAGACAGAAGAAGGAGGCTCTTTGTATGAACTCCCGCTCTGCTCAGAGGAGAAACACTTACTCCTGCTCAGACGATGAAGAGCAGAGGAGTGAGGAGGAGATGTCTTCATTCATCTCAATCCTCTGCTGTGAGAGCAGCTGATTTAACACAAAAAGAGATGACTGTTATCACTCAGAGAAGCTAAAGCGAAGTGCAGATCTTTGAACCAACCACAGTGTGTGCAGATGGTTTCATGGAGATTAAAACAAACTTCTAGGGTTTTGTTTGGTATCACAAATATTAAGACATTTCTAAAGTCATCATCGGTTCGATAACTCCCAGAGTGATCCCTCACTTCTGTTGTGCTCAGACACACAAACCATGAACAAGCCCTGAGCTAATGTTGTTACAGGAGCTGCAAAAACGTGTCATTTATTTTTCATCACCGTCTTCTTCAGAGTTGTTTCCGATTTAAAAACAAGTCAGTCCAAAATGTTGATGGAGGGAAAACCTGCAAATATATACTGATGTTTGTGTGATTTAAGAATTGTGGATGCTTTCAAACCTTTTGATACCACATATTTAAAACGATACAATCTCTGTTATTTTAATGTTTGATAGTAGGCTATCGAAAACTACAGGAGCTTTAAAAAAAACCTGTCATATTAAGTCATATTTTTATCCAAAGACTGCAGTGAGAGAAAGAGAGAGAAAGCTGTCCAGATTTCACAAATACATTGAGAACGTTTTGGTACCATGGATTAGTGCATTTTTAGACAGCTTGTGGGAGTTTGCCATCACTCATGGTCCTCCATGCATGTGTGGTAGTGACTGTGTCTGCAGACACCCTGTCCTCTGCCTAGATTTGAAAGATTTGGTTGATTCTGGACCTTTCTAGGCAGGGAGTGGATGTGTTGCCCCACGACAGGGTGCAGAGGAGTTTAGGAGTGGATATGACAGAGAATGGGAAGCGACAAGCCGGCGCCAAACAACGGCGGTTAGCTTGTGCTAGCTTGGTAAATCATCATGCTTTTCCATTACAACCAATGTAGCATTCTCAGATAGCTGCAAGGTACAAGCAATAACTGAACACGCTGACCCTGCAGTGGGTGTGCGCTTCTGGTACGAGCCCAGTAGGAGGGGCCAAATTTCAATGTTGTGTTTACAAGCTGCAACGAACATTGCTACTGACTTTCCTTTAATATTTGATTTAAAGTTGTTCAAAAAAATCCCAAAGCTCTCGTGTGTTTCTTCAAAATCCAACAAACTTGAAATTGTTTTAGTGTCTAAAGGCTGTGAAAGGAGATCATTAGTATACTTAGATACCAGATACAGAAATTCCCCAAATCCGTAAAAGACCAGCTTGCCCCCCCTCACATACACACACACACACACATGCACACAGTAGTTTGATCGCCCAGTGTTGACCCGATCCACTTCTTCTGTTGTTTGTTTTCTGTCTTATGTTAACACAGCTGACTGCAGGCTAGATGGGACCAGTTCCCATGACCTCGTACACACCACTGTGTGTCAGAGTCTGTGTGTGTGTGTGTGTGTGTGTGTGTGTGTGTGTGTGTGTGTGTGTGTGTGTGTGTGTGTGTGTGTGTGTGTGTGTGTGTGTGTGTGTGTGTGTGTGTGTGTGTGTGTGTGTGTGTGTGTGTGTGTGTGTGTGTGTGTGTGTGTGTGTGTGTGTGTGTGTGTGTGTGTGTGTGTGTGTGTGTGTGTGTGTGTGTGTGTGTGTGTGTGTGTGTGTGTGTGTGTGTGTGTGTGTGTGTGTGTGTGTGTGTGTGTGTGTGTGTGTGTGTGTGTGTGTGTGTGTGTGTGTGTGTGTGTGTGTGTGTGTGTGTGTGTGTGTGTGTGTGTGTGTGTGTGTGTGTGTGTGTGTGTATCACTCTCTCTGTGTGTCAAGAGTGTTATGAGTCTGTGCACATTTCTGTGTGTGAGTAAATGACTGTGTTTGTGTGTTAGATGGTGTGGGTGGGAGTTTGTGTGCCTGTGTGCTTTCAGGTCAGAGTTTTGTGTAGAATCATAATATGTCCATTGTTGTCAGTGTGTGTCTGTCTGTGTGTGTGTGTGTCTGTGTGTGGCTCTTTTGTGAGCCCCTCAGGCTGACAGGCTGCAGCCTCACATGTATGCAATGCTCTGATAATTACCCAGTTTGCTCGATCTTTGTGCGGTTTTATAACTATAATTACAACGTTTGTGTCATAAGCCAAACTAAACTGGCAGGAAGCATTGATTCAGACTCTCAATGAAACATTTCAGTAAAACCATGAATCACTCTGGAAGGTAGGGAGGTAGATGCATTTTACTTTGGAAGCAGACAATTATATAAAATGTTTTGAATTCAAATCAAATCCAACTGTGGATTTGGAGAGTGGAGACGCACACCACATGCACCATTACAAAAAAAGGTAGAGATGTGCTAAAAGCCTCAGTTTCCTATTTGTCAGAGAAAAGGAGCAGGTTTTAGGAAACGACTGATAGTTTGACAACAAGTAAGAGTTTTTTTTTTAATAACAGATGTCTCTTCAGATGGTTTGCGCAACAGTAGATCTGTGTGCAGTGAACCTGTCATGATGTCAGAGTTAGAGCCCTGCAGGGCGACCTTCACCTCCACCCTGCTGAAGGTCGTTTAACCTGAACATCAGAGTGTGCTGCAGTGGCAGCTGTCAGAAGGCTCAGTGTCTGCAGACAGACACACACAGACACACACACACACACACACACAGACAGGCACACAGACGGCTGGATATGCACACTTGATGTTTTATATTTCCTGATTTATTTGTCAGAGGTTTTTATTGTTCTGCTCTCCGCCTGTAGCCGCCCCTCCACTTCAAAGCTCACGCATCATTAGAGGTGTGTGTGTACAGTAGATGCTGACCTACTCCCTGTTTACAGCAGTGCACATTAGCATGACGCACACACATACTGTACACACCAGCAGCTGAGGGTGAGACAGTGTTGAAATCAGTCAGTGATGGATGTTGGTGAGTCATGGCCTTAATGTGGAAGAGTGTTCATCACACCTTCTGCAGTTATCTTCATTAGCGTCTCTGCTGGGTCACATCGCTGTGGCTGTGATTTAAACTGTTCATGATGTTAAAATAAAAAAGAGAAGTTGCTGCTCTGAATACAAAACATGTAGTCTGTTTGGCAGTGAGCTGCAGGGCTTTGTGCTTTGTAATAATATAATGCCAGTCCTCCATATGAGGACTACCCAGAGAGAAAAAAAATCAAGTCTGCAGTGGCTCTGCTTTTTCACCTTTAAACATTTTTTTCTTATGTAAGGGGTTGAATATCAAATAGACAGAAAAAGTGTTTAAAATTTAGAGTTTCCCTAGTAGATTTTTTCAGAGTAGAGCAGTGAAACAGGCCTTAATGTCTGCAACATAACCGTTGATGGATCAGAGTGTGTCCACTCCCAAGAGCCTTAGACTGTTATTCCAAAGTGTCCGACAACATTACAGAAAGGGTCCCTACAGAGATAGACTTTTTCAGAGTTAAAGAAGAAGAGGATGTTTTAAACAGGAACAGCTGTTACATCACTCTCTACAAACACACCAGACTACATTGACAAAAACAGGAATTTTCACCTTGCCGAACACTCAAATTGCTGGTCAACTGCTGCCTCATTTGGCTAGTGTTTTTGTGGATCAGTGTTTTTTTGATTACAAAATAATCATTAAAAGTACAAAATTATAAATCAGCGTGAGGAAATAAACCGTCCCAGGTAGAAGTAGACCAAACACCGTCATGTTCTGTGAGGTAAAGTCCCTGCTGGAGTCTGGTGGCTTTGAAATACAAAATGATCATAACAGGTATACTTTGATTTTCACTTGAGTTGTATGGAAGTTTGAAATTGTGGTTGACAACCCTATTTCCAAGACTAACCAAAAGTAACTTAAAGACAGAGCGGTCTCTCAACATGGGGCAGTTAATGCGTTCAGATGTTTTGAATGCAGCATTCTTACACTTACACACTGTGGAAGATTGAAGTGAATCTCTGACTTCATGTTCAGGACCTCCAAACCATTTTTAAAAATGAGACAGAAAATCTCACAGTTCATGTGATTAACAAGCACAGCAGCTCATTGTCCTCTGTCGCTGTGAATGTGTTCACTTCTACTGTGATACATCTGGACAGGCAGAGACACTGGGGAGGCGTTTGTTTTCATTGTGAGATTCAAACTTGTTTCAGCATTTTTCTATACTACTCCGCACTCAACCTCAGTTCTGTAGAAGTCCTTGTTCATACCAAAGGACTATGACTTGTGGGTTTCTGACCTCCTGACCTCTCCTGTGGCGCCCCCTCTGGTCAAACTTCATATTTGGTTAGACTCTAATAATAGTGACATCATCGGTTTATAGTTAATTCAACTCGACACTTGAACACTGTGGCTGTGGTGAGTGCGTGTGCTTCTAGGTGACGTTGTGAATGCAGAGATGACCGTGTTCGGTTTAACAACATATCTGGAAATATTCACAGGGTGTGAATTAACCGGCAAATAAAATAAAGATGAGCCCGTTTTGTCGGCTAAACTGTTAAACACAATCCCCCTCACTTATCGGCAACAGCATTGCCAGTCAGTTAAACAAATTATTAAAATTTTGGTAATTGATGTTGGTCAAATGTAACGCTCAAACTGCAAAACAAAAGGCAACTAGCCAGGAGTGTAGCCATAGACTGACCTGCTGTAGCTGTGGTTAATGAGCCTTCTCTCCTCTCCTAACAACCTGGATGCAAACAAACACAGTGAACCAATGACTTCTCGTAGGAGCAGCGTGGTCTGTCAGTATTTTGATTTATAAAATGGAGATAAAGTTGTATGCAGGCTGTGTCAGGTTGAACTGGCATATCGACCAGAGCAGTGAGTAACCACATTCAGAACAGGTGTGTGGGCGAAGCTGCAGTGAGGACCTGAAGGCTGGTTGTGCTAGCACTGCTAACGTTAGCCACACTCGGAAAATCAAATTGTTTGTCCTCCGACAGTTTTAAATAAATTGAGACTTGTCGGTTGAACAGAATTAAAATTTCCATTTAACTGACCAGGATGTTAGTCAGCTGGGATCATCCCTATAAGAAACACATGATCCAGCGGCCTGATTGCACGGAAAAACAAAATTTGGAAATTTGCTTTTCCTTTGATCTTAATAGAGATAGACAAAGTAGACAGTGATCTCTGTCTTTCTCTCGCAGCAGCTTGTGGTTTAAATATGACTGAGGGGGGAAAAAAACAAAGCTTCAGTACTTTTCCATACAATGGATCATTAAAACGAAGATTGTTACAAAATGTTATTGAAACTTTGATAGAAAGTGTTGCGCAGCAGTCCCCTCATGCACACAGTCGGCTCTCTCTCACAGTCTGAACCTCTGAGTGGTTTCGTCTCTCCGACTCCTCCTCGGCTCGTCCTCGGCTCCTCATGTCGTCTCCTCTGCAGCTGATCGTCCTTCTGTGCTCTGATGTGGGCTTGAAAGGTCACGGTGTGAGATAGAGAATCCCATTGAGCTTCAGCCTCTCTGCTCCTCTTTGAAGATTAAACTTCCATTTTAATGAAAGCCTTCCTTCTCACTTCACTCCCCCCCTCCCCCCTCATCTCTCTGCACACTGTGGGACTCAGGCTGAACTTTACAAGCTGCTCCAGTTATTGAGACTTTTTGTGAGAAAAGTATCTCTCACTTGTATTGTTAAATGAAGGGTTGTATGCATTTAGGAGACTGCAGACTTTGTTCAATTCAGATTCAGGTGAAGTCACTCTAAAGGGGCTAAGATACATTCCCAGTTTTGTATTTAAAAAAATGCTTTTAGCGTTTTTTGTAGAAGGTGAATTGTAAAGTTTGTCACTGTTGTTGAACCTTTCAAAAACCCGTCTTCTCTCCATGCTACAGACTGACTCAGCCACCAGAGACGATGCTTTCTAATTTTAAAGCCAGAGTAGTTTTATTTAAGGTCTGCAGGTCACTGTGAGCAGTAATGGCCTCTCCTCTCCCAGCATGCATCACAAGCTAGCTGCTGTTTGCAGAGATGTACCACTCGCTGTAGTTTCCTCCTCCCATTAGCGCTCTCTCTCTCTCTCTCTCTCTCTCTCTCTCTCTCTCTGCGGTTCTCTGGAGGAGCCTGCTTCTTTATTCATGACGGAAAGATGAAGTCTGAAATATTTACAACAATACGGAGAGGAAAGTGTTTCAATAAGACATGAGCTGAAACAATGGCAGAAATTTCTCTCAGCTCTGAGGAGGAAGAGCAGGAGGATCTGAAGAAGCAGGAGGAGGAAGAGTCTGATGGAAAAGTAGATCCAGTTTAACAGCCAATAAAAGAAGGATTAAGCAGCATAATCCAGATTCCCTCCGGTGGAGAAATAAGCGGTCAGAAGTAATGGAGGAATAAAACAAAGGCTTTAATGTCGTTGAAGTTTAAGAGTTTGATTTAAAGTGTAAAAGATCCCAGTGGGCCTGAAACTCTTTTATTCTATAAGGCCACATTAACACGAAAATGATCCACCGGAGACGGAATAGTTTTTAAAAAAAGGTTCTACATTTAGATGACAATGTTTTGATAACAACCGTGGTGCACACGGATCCACAGAAAGAAAACACTTTAGTATACATGCCAGGCCAGAAGTTGGCGGTGTGACTTTGTAATGACATGTTTGTGTGGACGGAAGATGAGTTGGGGTCGCTATTTCAAGTGACCCTAAACTACAAAACGAGTAAATTTCAACAAAAACACATCAGGGGAGTCGGCCATTGTTGTTGTAGTCCACCTTCTCGCTCATGGCTATTGACAAGAATTGTAATGAGCATGCGCGGAAAGTTTCCGTTTTCCGAGGAACTGAATATTGCCAGTTTACATGACAGCAGAGACAGTGCTATTTTCAAAAACTTTGCGTTTTCAGGCACCCAAAATCCCATTTTCTTCCAAATGAACAGCAGAAACACAATAATAGGCTACCAGTTTCGTCATATAAACAGGGCCATAAAGTCTTTTTTTTTGTCCTGCAGCCAGACAAATAGTAGTCCCAAACCCACAAACGATGTTAACAATGAAATTGAGTGAAGAAAAAATCTGCTGCTTCACCAGTACAGAAACTGAAAAATCAGAAATTTGTTCCCCTCACTTTATAAATGCCTTAAATTATTGTTCAGGAGCAAAAGTCATTATGATAGATTCAAGATCGTTTTTCAGAGTAACAGGGTTATGTTTTGGACAGAATTCCCTTTTCTTAAATGTGTCTTTAACAACCCTGAAGTTCCAGAAAAACTGCAGGTCTTCTAGTGTTTAGGTTACATGTAAGCAAAAAGGAGCAGTTATCTGTACCTGTGCTCAACAACATGCCAGTTAGATGGTTCATAGTTTGTCAGACATTCATGTAAACTTAATGTGTGCGTCATCAGTTTCTGATCTCTCCCAAAGAATAAGTCTGCTCTCTCAGATTTGTCTGGCAGAAAATGTTCCTCAGGATGCTCGTTCTCAGAAATTTCACTCCTGTTTTCTTTTTTTGACATGTTTTACATCTTTCTTTATCCCAGCAGTGACACAGTGTCTCTCTGCTGATCACATAGTGTTTGTGTTACACACTGATTATTTAAACTTGTATGCTGTGTGTCGTGTTGTGTGCCGTGGCGCTGACTGGTACTCCTTGTGCACACACATACACACACATACATAGATATTACAGTGGGAGGGAAAGAGGGAGCTCTGTGTTTAGTGTGTGTAGTGAGCATGATGTGCTGTGACAGCACTGAGCAGGCCTGTCTGCAGCTCTGAGGGCCACCCGCAGACACACACACACACACACACCATCCATGCATACCAAGAGGAAAAGAGAGAAAGTGTATAGATGAAGGCAGAGCTGCACACATCACATTAAGAGCAGCTGCAGGTTATTAATGCTTACAGTTCTTCTTTGGACTGTAAAAACTGTACTGTTGTAGTTTTTTACAAGATGTAGCTGACAACAACAATAAAACTTCCACAACAGAATAAACTACAGCAACCTAATAATTTCAAATATGTCTCACTTTTAACTCTGACAGAACACTGTCAATATTTGTCTCCTTTAAAAAAAACACCTTGTCCGTACAGAAGACTAAGGGAATGCAGTTTTCAGTACATCCGCCTTGGCTTCATTTTTTTAAAGCCGGAGGTTGCAGCTTGAGCAACTCCAAAACTTTTGTACCTGTGACAACTGGTAGATGTTGTAAAAATAGGGGCCATGGTTTTAACGAGCACCAGCACATAAATATATTTAAAAGACATTGTGTCCACAGCAGAGCAGAGGAAGTGTCATTTTTCTTTGTCAAATGAAAATAAGTCCTGGCGAGCACTTTTGATGGATGAATTATTAAGACGTGCCTAACAGAGGACTAGATGCACCATGAATTTTAAAACCTGACACAGGATCGGCATTTGCGTGATTGCAACTTGTTTGATTTTAGTATCTGTTACTAAAAAATATGACCACACACATGCTTGTATTTTGTATTTATCAGCAGCATTATTTATATCATTGAGAATTCCTGATCACTCTCAATTCTCAATAACTTTGTTTTGATTTGTTGCTTCAGGGTTACAGTGTCCCAGGAATAATCAGTGCTTAATGCATTTTTAGGTGTTTTTTTGGCCGACACCTTCTGGATTAGGATTAACCATCTGTGAGTGTTAGAGTGACAGTAACATGACCCACTGTGGGAGGAAATCTTTTAACATCATTAAAAACAGAGTATTGATGTTTCACAGCCCTAAATAACTGTTATTGATGTGTCTATTTTTAATAAATGTAGGGCAGTCACATAACAGGAGAAGTGTGTGTGTGTGTGTGTGTGTGTGTGTGTGTGTGTGTGTGTGTGTGTGTGTGTGTGTGTGTGTGTGTGTGTGTGTGTGTGTGTGTGTGTGTGTGTGTGTGTGTGTGTGTGTGTGTGTGTGTGTGTGTGTGTGTGTGTGTGTGTGTGTGTGTGTGTGTGTGTGTGTGTGTGTGTGTGTGTGTGTGTGTGTGTGTGTGTGTGTGTGTGAGTGTCCCTATCAGAGCTCTAAAGCCTCAGATTAGGTGCAGAGCTGCTTGTTTATGTGGCTCCATCATTGATCAGTGATTTCCCCTGAGTACGCCTCCATCACTGCTTTATTCTGCTGCTTATCTGTGTCTAACAGGCTAATTATTTGACATGGGGATAAACCAGTAAATAAAGTGAACCCCCCCAAAAAAGTTTTGAGTTATTTACCTGTAACTGCACCTTCCCATATTGTCTCACAAAAGTTATGTGAAATGATCTGGACTTATAAACAGCTCGCTTTGTGGAGGTGAAACATAATGTGTTGAAAAGTTGTGTTGGCACCGATAGCATTGTTGACTAAAAATAATAAGGATCCCAATTTAGTTTTAATATATGAAAATGTTTTTTATTTGGGGCGGCTGTGGCTCAGCTGGTAGAATCGGTCATCTCTCAACCGGAAGGTCAAGGGTTCGATCCCCGGCTCCTGCAGCCACTTGTCCGTGGTGTCCCTGGGCAACACACTTAACCCCAAGTTGCTCCTGCTGCTTCGTCGGTGGCGTATAAATGTGTGTGAATGGGATTAAGTTTTCTGATGGTCACTTTACATAGCAACCTCTGACATCAGGGTGTGAATGTGTAGGTGTGACATGCGGTGTAAAAGCGCTTTGATTAGTCAGAAGACTAGAAAAGTGCCATAAAATCAAGTCCATTTACCATTATGTGGATTGTGTTGGTGGGTCGATGTACGGAAGTCCATTCTGCCTGTAAAAAAATAGAACAAATATGAATGTTTAACAACGCTTATCTTAAGTCAAACTTTTGAGATAAAAAGTCAAAATTTAAATTTATCTCATCACTTTTGAAGTCAAAGTTATGACTCACTCACTTTGACATTTACAGACTCATTGTTTTTGACTGTTGAACTTTTTTCCTCTCAATTTTAACTTTTTATCTAATTTTCTCAATTTTTCATCTCCCAATTTGGTCTTTATATTTCATAATTATGACTGCAGGTGTTTACTGGTTTAAATAGGCTTCCATACAAAGGAGAAAGTCGGCTCACACTAAAAAGAGACTTTGAGATCGGTCAGATAATTTAGGTTTTATTCTGCTCTCAGTCCTCGTTGCTCTCCCGGTGTTGCACGATAGTTTCTGCAGTTTTACTCTTATTTTATGTCAGCTCCTGTTTGTTACATTCATGAAGCCATATAAATGAAGATAACAAGAACAATATAAAACACATACTTTAGAGGTTGACCGCCCCCTGCAGTTGGGTTATCGTCACCTTTTATCCTCTGTAATCACACAGAATGTCGGTTTGATACTTGATGATTTAGTTTGCTGGCTCATATAGACAATTACGAACACCATCATGTGTGCGTGCCTGCTGTTTGGCCGGAGTAGTTAGTGTCAATTGGCTTTATTAGAGCTTTATCTGTTTGCTCTGCTGATCCTCTCCTGATCGCACTCTTCACTTCAGGAATGTAACGATCATCCACATGCTACATGTCACTTTCTTTTTTTCTTATGTTTAGTTTTTCTATTAAAACAAGAAAGTGACATCCACTGTGTGTTTGTACCTTCACCGTTCATATGATGCTATTTTATTCAGTACATTTGAAGAGTGACAACTTCAGGAATCTACACTCAAACAGGGTTCTCAGCTGGTCAGGACCCACCACCAACTCCTTCAAGAGAAATCACAACCCGAATTTCTGTTATTTTTCAACCAATAATATTTATTTAATGGAAGATTGTGCAGTTTGGACCTCAGGCGGTAAATAGATATAAATTAAAAAATAAATTATGTTATATTGGTTTTAGGAGTGCTGTTAACGTTAGCAGTGCTAGCACCTCCATCCTTCAGTCCTCCTTGCAGGTTAATATCCATATGCCTGTTTAACCTGACACAGCCTACTGTACTCACTGCCTGTAAGCGTTTCTAGATCACGGTCATTTCGTGTAAAGTCACATGCAGTGTGAAGCTAGGAGCAAACTAAAGATTTCTAGCATTAGCATGCTAACACAACAATGCAGCTCAAGTTGTTTTGGTTTCATGCTGGTGCTCAAGGGCGACATCTACAGGATCAAAAAGTTGCATATTCTTCCTTTAACTGGTAATGTTGGTCTACATTAATCCAAATACTGAGTTTAACTGAATAGCAATTCAGTCGGTGTCCCAGTAGAATATTTGTATTATATCAACAGAGCTGGGCTCTTTTTTGAGACCAATTTTTAACTTGGACATTCATCTGGAAAATGATTATAGGAGCATTTGGTTTCTGTTAATTTTATTTCAGTTCCTTGAAATCCCTTTTGCCAACTGCTGACTTCCTTTGCTTCTGGCTCCCTGAGGAGACGACCTGTCGACCCTGTTGTTATCCACTCTTTCAACTGACACATCTGTATCGTGTGTAAAGCCAGCAATGAAGGACAGTGGGGAAAAAAAGAGTCCAGTTTCTATTGTCATTGGCTACACTGGTCTAGGAACAGTGAATGGAAGGTCCTGATTGGTCAAATTAGGTGTCAATCAAAAGCTTAGCGTTCATGACTTAGAAGCCTACAGAGAATGAAGTGGAACAGGGGTGGAAGCAATGTGTGTCTCTTTATGGATGTAAAGTGTTTGGAATACTTTTTTTTTACTGTTTTGGATTGTGTGGACCTTTGCTGATGCATTAGGACGGTTTTTGTTGGAATATTATGACCAGAATAGTACAGTAGACCTTCAGACGGCAAGAAAAAAAGCCAGTATGACATGTTTGTTTGTCGGTGGTCTGACAGATGCGTAGATTGTGACTGCTGTGTCGGCTAAAATGCCAAAAACTTTCTGTCTGAAACCAACACTGAAATTAAGAACCATCAGGATCTGCAGAAATTTACACATTGACTAAATCCATTGTTGCACTTTCTACTTCTTTGCAACTCAGAATAACCTGTTGAGGAAGGAGAAGCCTTTTTTGTACTAAGACAAAATGCCAGCAGGTGCAATATCATATTCTGGCTTCTATGCTAAATAAGTTGCAGAATATCCGAGAATACTTACATTTTTTAATGTATGTCCTTGTTGGAACTACATCTATTTACGTAAAGCATTATTCACATTTAAATGATTATTAATGTGAAAACTCTGCTCAGATTGAATTTACAAAGATAGTTTAAAGCGAGTTAACAGGCTGCAGATGTCAGAAGAGATTAACCCTGCAGGATTATTGATAGACCGACCAAAAGAAACACCTTTGATCATTATCTATTCATGTCGAACAGTCTCCTTAAAAGGCAATGGTCATGATCAACCTTCACCTGTCGAGATTGCTAATGAGAGAGTGCAAGAGTGTCCATGCAGGGTGCATTACTCCAAAGTTATTAGTCCTGTTTTTTATTCATTTTAAGCGTTAATATGTTTAAACTCCTGCTTGAATTTTTCTATCCGGTCACCAGTTGTTTTTATTGAGCCCCCTGCACTAGCGCAAACTTTAACGGCTGAACTTAGAGGCAGGGCACAGGCCTCATCACTACTGTATAACATGTAAGTGAGAGAGAAAGTCAGGGGCGAGAGAGGCAGAGTTAAAGCAGCAGGGGAGAGAGCAGATTGACAGACAGGGAGGAGGGAGGACAGACATCTCGTTCTGTTGTGCCCGGCTCTCCCTTTAAACCCGGGGATCCCGATTTCACCTGGACATGTCGACCGACCTGCGCAGGAAGTGGAGGAGCGCCGTTCAAGCGCTCAGGACTCTGCGCAGGACGGGAGAAAGAAGAGGAGGAGACGCTGTGAGTGTGATGTTATTTTTAGTTCCCCCCCCCTCGCGGGGCTAAGCTAATCCTCAAATGCACAGCTTATCGGGATTGGAGGTAGGACAGCGAGCAGAGAGGTCAACAGTCGCTCCTAACAGGGAACTCTGCTCAGACTGTGATGCCGTCTGAACTCCCTCAAGTGAGCTGGACCATGCTGGGTCAGGAGTGTTGCAGACAGGGACGTGCTTTCCAAAGGGCAGGGGGGCTGAGCCCACAGATGGAGCCATGAATCTGGGGTGGCTGCAGACCGGCTGCTGGCACCGGTGCAGGCAGGCCAGGACGGGCAGGATGGGGATCTCAGACGGATACAGTGAAGGGGGAAGTGGCAGAGACGGTGGGGGGGCCAAGATCCAGCTGAGGGGTCTGGAGACGGAGCAGCTGAAAGGCAGCCTGGTGGTCCTCTACGCTCCTGCAGGGAACTCCTGTCTGCTCCGACTGGTGGGACAATGTGTGCAGGGTTTAGAGCAGAGAGTGTGTGTGTGCTAGGGTTGATGCATGTTTTAAAACGATACACGCTCCTTTCTTTAATGATCGATAGTAGATTTTATAAGACAGATGTGCTGGAAAGGAATTGATTAATCAAAAATTCAGTCAAACTTCTGCACACTGTCTAAGTTAAAAAACCAAACAAAACCCTGTCACTAGTTTTGAGCAATTTAGACAGTGTTCAGGGGTTTGCCTTCAGATTTTAATAATTGAAAACAAGAAATTATCCAATTATGGAAGTCTATAGGACTTCTATTTTTTGTAAAAAACATTTTTTACTTGAATCTCATGAAAGTTTAAAATTCTTGTATCATGACAACCCTAGTGTATACTGTCCTCAGAGTGTGTGTGCTGGATCAAACAGGTTCTCATTTAAATAATGACCTAATGTTGAGTCGTCGTTTAGAAGTGACACTAATGAAAGTGCTGATTAGACGGATGCGATGGTGGACGTATATTTGTTAGATAACAGCGATGTCACGGCTCTGAATCGTTGTGATTTCAAATGTGCTGCTTGTGAAGAATCATTGGAAAGACTCTGAACGTATCCAGCATCATTTCTTGGAGTAGCAATGCTTTGTGTGTGTGTGTGTGTGTGTGTGTGTGTGTGTGTGTGTGTGTGTGTGTGTGTGTGTGTGTGTGTGTGTGTGTGTGTGTGTGTGTGTGTGTGTGTGTGTGTGTGTGTGTGTGTGTGTGTGTGTGTGTGTGTGTGTGTGTGTGTGTGTGTGTGTGTGTGTGTGTGTGTGTGTGTGTGTGTGTGTGTGTGTGTGTGTGTGTGTGTGTGTGTGTGTGTGTGTGTGTGTGTGTGTGTGTGTGTGTGTGTGTGTGTGTGTGTGTGTGTGTGTGTGTGTGTGTGTGTGTGTGTGTGTGTGTGTGTGTGTGTGTGTGTGTGTGTGTGTGTGTGTGTGTGTGTGTGTGTGTGTGTGTGTGTGTGTGTGTGTGTGTGTGTGTGTGTGTGTGTGTGTGTGTGTGTGTGTGTGTGTGTGTGTGTGTGTGTGTGTGTGTGTGTGTGTGTGTGTGTGTGTGTGTGTGTGTGTGTGTGTGTGTGTCCACTGCACGCGACCAGTTCCTCTCAACTCTTCTCCGCTGTGCACTGCTGGTTGCAGCTCGTGTCGGTGGAGATGTCTCATCGATCCCATCAGCTCTCAGAGAGGCTCTTTTCATTCACACAACTTTAACATTACAAACGGATGTTTGATGAGGATTTAATCAGCCTCCACTTCTTTTAAACATATCTTTTTAGGCAGATTTTATACTAAAGTCCATGCAGGGTAAGTCAAATGAATCCCATGATTTTTCATCATATTTTATTTGAAGTCTTATTGTACTGTTTTAGTCTATTGTCAGGATAATTCTAACTTTTATGACGCTTAATTTGATCAAAGTTGTTTCTAACTCTGCTGTTGTGGAGCATGTTGATGTTGAGAAAGATGCTTCAGATGATGCTTTAAAGAGGGAAAGCTGTTAAAGAGGATTGAAGAGGAATCATTATAATAAATTAACAGCAGGTCAGAAACATCATCAGTCTGTGTGTCCGTGCTGCAGCTTGAATCTCTTTCTTCATGTGTTGAATATTTTACTGGTTCATGTCTTCTCCTCGCACAGACAGCCTGCTCAGGGTTGACGGGTATCCCAGTACACTTTGTGCAGCACAGCAGTTGCTTGCCATAGACCATGAGAGTGAATATTCTTGTGAGGTTTAGTTCTCGTTCAGTATGCAGAGATCAGCAGATGTTTGGTGCTCATGATATGACATCATTTATTTTTTAGATAAACTGTGTACTGGAATAACATTCATTGAAATTAAGTCAACTCAACTCATCATTTGATTACTATCACAATGGATCATTGGATAATTACAATTTAATCACAATCAGATTGTCTAATTATTGTACAGAAATGAGATTGAAGTGAAAATATTTATTTCAATTTTCTAACACAAAAATGTTTTTGTCTCTTCTCTTTTTTAAAAAATGTTGTTTTCCTAGGTTGTAAAGTTGTTGGTTGGTTGAAAATGTGTTGTTGCTGGTTTAAAGAGAATATATATTTTCTGTCTCATATCTTTGAATGGGACTTTATATGAATCAGTTTTTTACTGTTTGTTGAGGTACGTTACATCTCTGATTGCTATTTATTTATTTATTTGTTTGTTTATTTAACATGGACATACAGTGCTGTAACATTTAACCATGCACAAGTTCCACATGCACTGCTGTTAGTGTTTATAGCAAAATGCTAATTTGGATCACCTGTCCACGGGAGGCTTTTAGAAACAACAGAGATAAAGATAAAAAGGGTCAGAAAAAGAAAACAATTCAGTTATAAATACAGCGCAGTTATGAATGCAGCAGGGATAAAATACATACATAAATACCTTTTGGATTTATTGTTTGGACATGTTGTAGACACTGATATTGTGTAAAATATCTGGAACAGCACACAGATATAGAAACACAAGGTTATAGCTAATATGCACTCTCTAATTATTGTTCACACTCAAATCTTCATTTAGAGCCGCGTCCAGAGCAGTGGTTGACTCTGTAGCCTTCATTAAATGAGCTAGCTGTTATTAATTAACCTGCGAGCTAGTGCAGGAAGACAACTGGAGCTGCGCTGATTTCTTATTTGACAAACCTCATTCTCACAATCACCAACATATCCTCCAGATATGGCAGTCTATTAATGATGCAAGATTTCTAGTCCAACCCTCTGCTCTGTCAGTGTCATTACTGTCTCATACCAGTGCTGCTCTCAAACATTCAGCCCCACCACCACCAGCATCCACCTGTAGGCTCCCACTGGGGGGGGTTTAAGACGTCATCTAATCACTCCTCAAATCTGCATATGAAATAATTCTGAGAGCTGTGATGAGGTTGCTGCCCAGACGTTAAACACAAACTTAGTTTGTCTGCTGCTGAAACACAAACCATAACAAACATGAGTTGTCTGACTGAACTCACATTACGAACATTTCCACTGATGGTGAAGTGAGACGAGGTGAACAGATCCTCATGAATCAGTGCAGCACCTGGTTGAGTTTTTCTGCTTCGTCAAGTCGGAGTCTGTTGACATCTTCTTCTCTGTTCACTATCTTTAAACACAGCCGTATCCCAGCACGTTCTTAAAACTTTAAGACGAGCTGAGCTGTGAGTGAACGGCTGACTGACTATTGATGAGACTGTCAACCTGCTGCTGACTGTGTGTGTGTGTGTGTGTGTGTGTGTGTGTGTGTGTGTGTGTGTGTGTGTGTGTGTGTGTGTGTGTGTGTGTGTGTGTGTGTGTGTGTGTGTGTGTGTGTGTGTGTGTGTGTGTGTGTGTAGCTGTCAGACATGCGTTTGTAAATCTAAGTCGTTTTCTCATAGAGCCTCTTGATTTTGGATTTCTTGGGCTGATTGTCTTTGAGATTTTGGATTTTTATTACGCAAAAAGCGTATTTTATCACAAATGAGGTTGTTGTTCTGAATAAATATAACTAATTATGGGTCGATAATGTTTGTTTTTGCAGTATATACACTCTGTTCATGAGAGTGAGAGAGCTGTGTGTGTGTATGAGGGGACATACACTACTTTCATTCTAAATGTTGTGTACAGAGAATTTGACGTATGCATATTCACATTTCTCTGTAAATTACAAAAATGGCTCTGTGCATTCTAGTAAATGCTCTTCGTGATGTGTTTGTTTCTTCATATTTGGTTGTTGTTGCAACATTTGTGACGTTTGAGCTTCCCTGTCTGCAGAAAGTTTATTGGACTACCACAAATAGGTCTGTCTTAAGAATAAAAAAACTTCTCTCTCTACGTTTTAGAGAGTCAGTAATCAGAGTTTATTGGAGAGATATAACTCTTGGTCAGTCATCCGTCCGAGCATCATCCTGATGAATCCAGTAGCAGTGTGCAGGAGCTCAGCTTTACTCTTAAGTGTTGCTTTTTTTTCCCAACACAGCATGAGTGCATCAGAAGAGTTTTGTTGAGCCTGTAACTCTGCAGAACAGTTAACAGTAGTGTTTCTGCTTCCAGCTGCTGTTCAGTCTCTCCTACAATATTGAGACATTTAATGCACATTTAATTTGAAATAAAGTCCTGCAGACCACACCGTGTTTAAAGGGTTGAATCATGGTCCCTTAAAAACACACAATTAATGGGAACTGAACCTTGAACGCAGACTAGATCAAACTCTTTTTATAGAAGTTTAGTGAGACAGAGGACATTTAAAAGTGAAGCTGAGGCAGAGCTGGGAAATCCAAAATCTCTCCTCATACCTCCTTGCTTCCCTGGTTTTCTCACATTCATCAAGACAGACAGACATTCAGGCAGACAGATTGACCGAGAGAGAGTTGAGGTGTTTATGGACGAGGGCAGATGTTTTGTTGGAGATTTCGTCCAATTAAAAAGCTCACAGCAGACAGAGCGACGCACAGGCTGCTGTTATCGACTTCATAGTGACTATTCTCTCACGGAGGTCACTTCAAGTTCTCACACCCACACAGCCTCCTCCTCTGTGTGTGCGCGTGTGTTGTGTATGTGTGTGTTTATCTTGGTAAGTCTCCTGCCAACCTCGCTGCAGGTTTGAAGATGTACATCGATCTTTTTTTTGTCAGTGCATTGATCACAAAAAATGTGGATCGTTATTATACCCGAAAAATGAAACCACAGCAGCACTGCCACAAACTGCAGTTCCTTGAGTGTCCACTTGAGGCTTTCTCCAAAGCGCAGGAAGTCCCATTAACTCCAATGTTAAAGTCTCCAGGAAACAGAACTTTGAGAATATCTGACTGCCGTGTCCTGATGTACTTTGATCTAAAACGGAAAACGACCAATCACAATATAGATGGCAGAAATAACATTTGGATGCATTTGATTGGATAATTAGCTTACTATTTATGTTTTATTGAAATCTATATAGCAGATAATGAACATTTAATACGAGAATGCTGGATTAAAAAATGTAGGCCTAAGTTTAATTTCATGTGGACTTTAAAATGTCAATTTTTACGGTACAAAAATAGTTCTGATTATTTCATTATGATCAGCACACACACAGTATGGGGGTGGATTTTATTTAACTCAGGTGGAGCTGTTGTAGCTGTTTGCCAGGAAGCTTAAGACCTACCTCAGCTCCGCTTCTTCGTTTGTTACCATGCAGACCGAAAATCAGTTTGAAAGAGCATCACCTATATAACGACCACCATGCCTGGGCCTTAAAAGGACGCTTCAGAAACCAATGGGTGATGTCACTTAGACTATGTCCATGTTCAATAAAATCTATGATTTCTGCGTGTATACACCCAAACACAACTGCAGAGTTTTCACTCTGAAGCAGGATCAGCTGTCTTCTTAAAGTCTGTGTGTAAGAGGCTCAAACATGCTGAAGCTGTGTGGATGTGAGGCATGAACATATCTACGGTTGTGTTTTTCTAAACGAAATTGTGTCACTGTTGACGTGAACTCACATGAGTGTGGAAAGCATCCGGGAAACTTTAGAGATGATTGGATGATTCTTTACAACAACTGAGATCTATCATAAGTCATCACAGAAGTGTTATGATGCTGAATTACTCCTGTATGTGGTATTTAAATTCAGTGATGAGTAACCGTTCTGTCTTTGTTTTCTGCAGAGCTCGGGGATGGAGGAGACGGTGTGGGAGCAGTACACAGTAACTCTGCACCGGGTGAGTTCATCCATCTGATGTTAAAACAACATACATCCATTATTTCAACAACCTGCAGCACAGCTCAGTCTTAACTAACTTAATCGCAGTAAAGACGACATTTAGATCTTAAAAAATTTACATGAGCAACATCATAACACAGAAAATCCTCATGTCTTTTTCCTGAAAAAATCTGTATTTTACCTCCACTCCAGGCCACAACTTGACCAACCTAAAGAATCCACATTTAATCACTTCTGAACATAACTCATTATTTCTCCTTAATTAGAAGAAACAGTGTCCTCCATCGGTAGAATAAATCTCCACTATGTCTCTGAGGTCAGATTCCTTCTGTGCAAATTAACAAATCTAAAAATAGACCCTCGCCCCCGACCCCAGCTGACCCCGCCTCAGGCTGCTACACCACTTACATGCACCCCAGCAGTCCTGTCTCTGTGTGTACAACTAATGTAAAACATCAAATTTAACACAAGAAAATAAATGTTGTCAACATGCTCATGAGAAGAAATTGAATGTGCAGGAATCTGGAAATGTCACAGATAGTGTTTGGTTAGTTTTCTGCTTGTGGCAACAAAAGTTGAATCAACCCTCAACCTTTCCTTCTGCATGACACATCATGTGTTTACTATTTTAGTATTTAACCAAACCAGTAGAAGGCATGTGTGGTGTGAGAGCTTGAGATCAGGCTCAATGCGTGAGAGTTGGCAGCCCTGGTGAAATCCTTCAGAGGACTATTCAATCTTCCATCGACGACATGCGGCGTTATTGTTGTTTGTTTGTTTGTACTGACAGCCAAACTTGAACTTCTACGCTATTGATTTTGAACTGTGATAAGGGGAGTTACTGAAAATGTGTTACAGTCACTAGTAATACAACCTGTATCTGAGTTACTGCTTTATAAAAGTAACTTACTTTATGAAGTAACTTTGGCATAACTTTCTCTGCTTCAGTACTCATATTAATGTTCACATTATTTAGTGTTGCTGTGGCAGTACCAGAGGAAAAACTCTCACATTCAAATAACATTTTAGACATTTTCAATATGCAGGTATTGTGATCATTGGTTAACTGAAGGCAACAGACTCAACAGTTGATATGAAGCATGTCGTCAACAACATACCTTACTATCAGTGTGTTTAGTCGTGGCTTACAGATCGTAGAGCTGGTGGTGATTTAAAATCACGCCTCGTCTGTTTGGATGGAGTGGATCCTCTTTGGTCTGCTGAGCTAACGTGAGCTGCTCCTGGGTCTCCAGGTGTTTACTGCACCGCGCTCTGTGACCTTCTAGTTTAGTATAAATGTGTTGTTTAGCTCGGTGCTTCATGAGATTAGAATGGCTGTTCTTAGCAGTGGAAAAAGTTTTCCTTCCTGCACATAGAGGACTACATTTAAGTTGTTTAACTGGAGAACTGTTTAACGGAAAGCTCACGCCTCAATGATCATCAGTTTGTGTTTACTGTGTGTGATATTCTTTCTACCAGGAGGCTACTGATGTTAGTGTAACCTCACCTGTCCAATCGTGTCAATAAAGTTTAATCTCATGTATCGACTACTTTAAATAAAGTAACAAGTGTTTTTTAAAGTTCTGTAATTGTGATGGCGTTATTGAATTTGAACAGTAACTAGATGAACTACCGCAAATAGCAGTGAAGTAACAGTAACTCTGACACTGCTTATCATATTACCTTAACCGTGGAATGTACTGGCAGATGCTGCTTTTAGTTTATGTCACTCATATTTCCTGTTAGGTGTTGCGGACAGGGGCATCGTCTTCCTGAATAACTGGTTCATTCTTACTTCCTTGCGGCCTGCAGTCTTCTCTCAAAGCTTATCTTCTTCTTGTGATAAAAAGCCGCATGACAAGATGAAAGAACACAAACATGCTGGACGTCCTCCATTGTTGCCCTGTTGTTTGCTGTGTCTGGTTCCTCCTCTTTGTTGAATGTGTTGGCTGGCTACACTGTGTCGGGCTGCTATGATGTCATGCTAATAAGTAGCTGACGTGGCTATCACCATCCGGCTTACACCCCGCCTACCAAGCAATGGGACGGTTGGCTGTGGAAAAGCGAGCAAGATCACGGTTTCTGTACCAAACCGAACCGGACCGCTTGGTGGAAACGGTCCTTGAGTGTATTTGAGATGCCCTCATCACAACTTCACTCCTTCCCTTGTTGGATACAAAGCTTCACTGCTGTGTCACCCTGCTAAAGCTAATTTAGCGTAGGTTTATATCGTTCATAAGTACAGCACCTCTGCTGGTGTCACTTTGTTTTTCTTCTGGGCTAGTTTTAAACAGAAACGGAAACACCTGGTGTAGTGGAGCCTTTACATCTAAATCCCTCCCCCAGATAACTTCAATGTTATATACATATTAGTCATATTCTCTCTGTATTTTCTGACTGATTTTCTTCTTCCTGCAGGATTCTAAGATGGGTTTTGGCATCGCCGTGTCAGGAGGGCGGGACAACCCCAACGTGGACAACGGAGAGACATCGATCATCGTGTCAGACGTGCTGCAGGGAGGACCAGCAGATGGATTACTCTTGTAAGTCTGACGGAAAGGATTCAGTGGATTTCCTGCCCTTGACTGGTTAAACCGTGTTAATTACAACCTTTTAAACTCCCAGAACTGGAAATTAAATTCAGTCCAAACATGACATTTGATTGCCTCTAAAACATACAGTACAGCTCTGAATAAGAAGTTTCTGAAAAAGCCTTAAAGTCCTTCACAAATTGTGTTAAATGTACTTGTGTTATATGAGCTGAAGGTGTTATATTTGTCTGAATAGTTGCAAACATATATAAACACGCAGATGCCACTTTTTGTGGGATGCATCAACGTGGTTGCCGTCTTGGAGAGGTGTTGTCCCACCTCCTGTTTGAAAATGCTCTATCCACAATCAAAATATTTATAAGCGTTTATAAGTCGCTGAAATCTGTTTGCTTTGTTACAAACTTCAGACATGTAAATGTGACACTCTGATAGCCTTTACAACACACATGCTACTGTGAATCACAGAACAGTAACCCTAAATAAGATTTTTCATTCAAGCAGTTCTCCTGGATCATAAATACATGTTTGACATTTGTGACAAAACAAACAGCTTGAAAATTGTTTCACATTTCAGCGACTTATGAATATTTTAGTCGTGGGTAGACCTCCTGCTGTCATAGACCTACGAGGGCGCAGTCAGCCCTCTTACAGTTGGCAGCCATCTTTATGCTTTGGTGCTGTGAACACCAATCTACGTGTATATATCTATCGTTGCATAGAATTGAAGGTCATTTATTCAGTTATTTTAGTAGTTTTTATTGCCAATATTATGTCAATGACAATCCCAACTGGCCATAAATGAGTCCAGGGCAACACATGTTTTTACTACTAACTTTGTCAGTGTTTGTTTTTCTTATGTATATATATATATATATTTTTTTTTTTCATGCAGTGAGAATGATCGAGTCATTCAGGTGAACTCCATCGCCATGGACAACGTGCCTCATTCCTTCGCTGTGCAGTCGCTCCGGAAATGTGGAAAAGTGGCCAAAATAGTGAGTACAATAACACATGGAGAGAAAAAAACAGAGTGTCTGGTACTCATAAATGTTACACGAATATAAAAATATGAAGGGTGCTCATGAGGATCTTTTTTTAGGGTAGAAACCGTCTGCAACAGAACCTCATAAATGAGTCATGACAGCCAACATGTGTGTTCTTGTGTGAGCGTTTGATGTCTGAACGAGTCTGATGGATGTTCATAAATATGAAGAAACGTGTGAACATGTGTGAACAGCTTTCCCTCCCTCCATACCCCTCAAAATCCAACACTGACTGCACAGCTCTTAGAGGGTTATGAGTATTAAGAAGCCAGATTCTACTATTACTGCAAAGTTTTAATAAAGCAGGTTGCATTCATTTCTATACAAAATATTGATATGTTAGATTTTCACACAGAAATGAGCAGTATT
Source organism: Labrus mixtus (assembly GCF_963584025.1). Classification (NCBI taxonomy): domain Eukaryota; kingdom Metazoa; phylum Chordata; class Actinopteri; order Labriformes; family Labridae; genus Labrus; species Labrus mixtus. The sequence continues at coordinate 6,407,928 of NC_083616.1, read as the reverse complement.
CCTTTAAATCTTTATCTTGTTAAATTATGTAAGCAGGTTCTATGATGTGTAACATGACAGCTCACTGTTACTTGTAATCATTTTCATAAAATCAAGAAAGAGTTCTGTGAATGTATGGAGAGGTGCAGTGGTTGGTGCTGTCACCTCACATCAAGAAGATACTGGATTTGACTGGGTTGTGGAAAATGTTTTTCTGTCTTTAAATCAACAACTGCTAGTTTTCCTAGTGTCTCTGTGTGTGAGGGTTTGTGTGAGAAAAAGAAGCATAGTGGACTGATCGCAATAGCGTTTTGTTATGTTGACGCACCAAACACATATTGTGTGATTGCGTTTTAAACATGAACGAGGATACGTGCCTGTTTGTTTTTTATCAACGTTTTTTGTTGCTGATTTGCAGGTGGGGTTTGAATTTGTAACCCAATTTACCTTTTGTCAAATTCAGTGAACATCTCATTAGCCAGCTAGCTGTTTGTTTGCACACATTGGCCCATTGGCTCTGTCAATTGTAAACAAACAAAGTGACTAGAGACGAGCAAAAACAGGATTGACATGAACCAATCAGCAGCAGGTGGTGTTCATGCACTCGGCGCTCTCCTGGCTTCTCCCTCCTCGCCCTTCTCCTCACTATGACAACTACACCATGAAAATAATGATCTGTGAACAAACATGTTACTGCAACTTAGCATTAAAAGAACCAACTTAGCACCCACAAAACACATCATCACTGTCCACAAACACAAAAATGCTGAAATCGGGACAAAGACAAATAACCCAATGGAGCTAAACCCATAGCTTTACTTAACTGTGCATGTAGACGTACTGAGTGACATGGTGAAGGGGGGTGAGAAAAGGAGGAAGGGGTTAAGGAGCTTAACTGGGCCCCCTCCCAAAGCTGGCTGAATGTAATACACCGTCTGTTAAAGTGTGTGCAGGGGGGTTAAGAGGACTCCTGGGCACACGACTTCATGGGGTTTATGTTGTCTGTTTATTTTCCCTGATAACAATGAAGGCAAACTGCAGGGTCTGTCTCAATGGGTGTGTCTCGATGCTGAATGATAGTCTGGAGGCAGTGCTGCTGGTTTAGTGGAGAGACTTACTGTAAATACAGTGTGAAGGTTGCATTGAGGAGGGGGAGAGGAGAGAGGGAGGGGGGAGGAGGTGATAGACAGAGAGAGAGAGAGAGAGAGAGAGAGAGTCCTGCAGGTGTGCAAAATGTATAAATCCAATTATCAGCATCCCCTTCACAGCTCTCAGCAACAACACTTACTGAAAAAAGGATAATGTTGGTAACCTAGCAACAACATCAATTGAAGAAGTGATGTTAATAATAAGGATGTTATTAGAAGTGACTTTTTTTGAAGTCATGGAAAAATCCAAACAGCTCCATATTTAGAGAGGGAAACAGAAAATGAACTCTTGTTATTGCCTTCACAAACTTCAACTCAATAAAGAAATAAACAATGATAATAATAGAAATGCAAAGGTAACATTGATAATGACGACAATCATAGCAGAGGTTAAAATATGAATAATAGTCACTAAAGAAGTAATTTATAGAGGACAATTAAATTACAAATAATTTCATATTATTTGTGCAGAGTTTTTGTAATAGGCTCAAATAATCTCTATCAGTTAATCATGTAATTAAAGGGACAAACTTTGTAATAATATACTTATAATCTTTTTTCTCCCATATAACAGTCATCGTCTGCTGTTCCTTTAACCTCCGTAAGCTGTTTTTAAAGAGTTAAAGAAGACAAGAGGGCCTGAAGTTAATTTTCATCATTGGAGCTCATACAAAGTTTAATTTAGTTGTTGTTGCGTCATAAATAAAGTTTGTTTGAAAGAGAAGGATGACAAACTTTGGATTTTGCAGTGGGAGCTGACACTGGAGAGGAGAAAGTAAAGGAGAAAAACTGTGCAGAGGAGTGACATTTGGTGTTATCTATAAATGTACAGGGACAGATAGTGTGTGTGTGTGTGTGTGTGTACATGTGTGTGTGTGTACATGTGTACATGTGTGTGTGTGTGTGTGTGTGTGTGTGTGTACATGTGTGTGTGTGTACATGTGTACATGTGTGTGTGTGTGTGTGTGTGTGTGTGTGTACATGTGTGTGAGTGGTTTTAAGTCTCCTGCACGCTCCTGTCTCTGTTTTCAGGCTTCTTCTCACGTTGCTCTAAAAGTAGCTTCTCTCCGTGTGTGGACTGAACTAATCTCTCTCCGCTCTCTTTCAATTATAAAATCTCTGTTAAATATAAAATCCTGACATGTCGTGGAGAATCAGATTCCCTTCTTCTCTCTGAACAGTCACATGAGCCTGAGTTAGACTTCTAAACCATGCAGTGTTAAGCTGTGTCTCGTCTCTTTGTTGAACAAACTGAGCACAGAGACGCTGCTTTGCCTTTATTCTCCACATGTATGAATGAGCCGCTGTGTTATTATTTTTATTTATTTTATTTTTTTAAAGATTTATTTTTGGGCTTTTTGTGCCTTTAATTGTGAGACAGGACAGTGGATAGAGTTGGAAATCAGGGGGAGAGTAGGGAATGACATGCAGGAAAAGAGCCACAGGCTGAAGGAGCATAGCCTCCATACATGGGCCGCACGCACTAACCACTGAGCCACCAGCGCCCCAAGCTGCTGTGTTATTTTGAAAGTATCAACTACAGCTTCGTAGTATGAAGCAGTTTGTCAATATTTTGACAAACTCAATACCCCATGCAGGTTAAACTGGGATATTTACCGGAGCAATGCGTACCCACATTCAGCACAGGCATGTTAATGTTAACTTACAAGGAGGACCGAAGGCTGGTGGTGCTAGCACTGCTAACGTTAGCCACACTTGGCTATCCAATTTGATATGAATTAGCAAATTCACACTCGGTCGTGAAGTGATGGGAATTGAGCAGGTGGAGGAATCTGGACCGTCTCAACAGGAATCTCTCCTTTATCATATTATACATTTTTGTATTATAAGGCATATTTGATGTTGCTATAGTTACCACATCCATTGTTTTTTAGGTGTATTTAACATGATGCCACTATATATCCTTTGTCCAATTTTTTTGTGACTATTTATTATAAATATTAAATTATTTTTTAATACCTATGCTGGTGTAATTCAGTCTCTACATTTCATCCATGTGAACCTCACCTCTCACTGAACCATGACTCTTAAACCCTGCGTGGTTTGAAACCATTCTGTGTTTCACCTGTGTTTTTTTTTACCATGTGCTTATTAAATGATTTTTCTATCTTTACTATCTGTTTTTGGCTCTTAGTGATGTCACCTGAAAGTATCCCAGTGGCTTCCTTCTCTCCAGATTTAAATCAGTGTTTCCCAGCAGTTAAACAGTCCGGTTGTGGGTTTGGGTTTGCGGATTGTGGAGTAGCTGAACTCATTTAAAAACCTACGAATCATGGTTTCATACAGTTTCTGATATTCAAAATTTAAGGGTTATATGGAGTTTCCAAGTATCAGGAACATTAACTTCTCTTTTAAAGTTAGTAGTAGAACCTAATATGGTTCAAAAGGTTTTTAAATAAATGTGTTGTTGAGTGAAAATGGTGTAACAGTGTCACTGCAGGGCTAATTTAGATCATCTGATTTGTGTATTTGATAAATGTTACTTTAACCTTTTTTTTTCTTCCTCTGGCAGACAGTGAAGAGACCTCGTAAGGTAGCGGTCCACTCACTGAAGCAGCCCCCCTCCCCAGATGGGGACAGTCGGGATTACGCCCCCTCCACCCACTATTACGACGCCGACAACGATAACGGCTGGTACCGTAGCGAGGGCCGTGACCACACCTCTGACAGCAAAGAATACCTGGACCCTGATTACATGGGTGGGCGGGACTACAACACAAGAGGGAGGAGCCGTGGGAGGAGCCAGGAGAGGACATCCCCCAGCCCGGACAGGTCCAGGAGGGACGGCAGCCGGGGGCGCGCCCTGGACACCAGCGCGGACCGTCAGCGGTACCACAGTCGAGGACGCAGCCCTGGAGACAGCTATCGCATGGAGGAGAAGTACGAGCGAGGAGAGGGAGGAGGAGGTAAAGGAGGGAGGTACAAGAGCAGGGACAGACTCAACGAAACCCCCCCATCCCCAGAACCTTCCAGAGAGCTGGAGCCGCTGGAGAAACCCGTCAACGTACTGCTGGTGAAGAACAGACCTAACGAAGGTGAGGGAGGAGGATCGACTTCAAAATTCCTTTTTAGTTTTGTGGCAGAGATTCTGAGGCAGTTCTTGATGTCTCTGCAGATTCGTTCAGTGTTTTTTTATGGGATGAGTCGGATTTGTAGCCATGCTAGCTCTTCTTGTCCATCATTTTGGTCATATTTGAATTTAAAACTACCAGCTTTATTGGCATGATTTCTCCTTTTTACATACTTGAATGGACTTGCTCTCTATCCCTCTTCCTGCATTTTATCCCATCTCTCCCCCTATCCCCTTACAAGCCCGGCACAGTCTAGGCCTGTGAAGGCTGTTTCATCATGAGCCGGAAATCCAGCCAAAGATTTCTGCCTTTTAATAAGGCAGTTTTTTTCTTACCACTGTAACTTTTGCTGCTTTGCTAAAGTGCTGATGATGGATAGGCTGGATCTTTGTAATATAGCAATAAGTAAGTTACCTGCTTTTTGTAACATAACAATAAGTAAGGTCTTTTTACCTGCTCTTTTGTAATGTTAACAGACAAAGAGTAAGGTTACCTGCTTTTGTCTCGAGATAACACTTGTTATGAGTTGACGCTATACAAATAAAAATGTATTGATTGATTGATTGACTTGTGTGAATGAATACTGCTGACTTTTCTGAAGATGCAATGCTATTCTCAGGCACCAGAAAAAGTTCACCTTTGTTCAGACTGTTTAGAAGAAGAGGACGTACTGCATCCTCTTAGTTAAACAGGAAACCAAAGTAGAAACGTCTTAAACCTGCATTCTTTCATAAAGCCAGCAGGGGGCGACTCCACTGGATGTAAAACAACGGCCTGATTGTATAAAAGTCTAAGGCTGCGTGCGTTCACACTAAAATCCTGTTCAATTCAGATGTTTTACTCAGATCAGATTTTTTTGTTCACATTACTTTTGAAAGGTGGCACAAAGGAACTAAGACAAACATGTTAGACGCAGCACGCCATGACGAGAGATTATTTCATAATCGAGTTATGATCTGCAAGCTCCTGCAGAACAACAAAGTGACATCCTCTCCTCGAGGTAACTTCATGGTTAAGGACTATGAAGGCGGTTTACTCCTTACCCGGCTAGATCACCATGGCAACTATTATAGTAACTTTTGCTGAGCGTATAATCAGCTCAGCAGCAGGTAATGTTCAATGTTCAAAATAAGAAATCAACCTGTATGAAATCCTGTTGACTGACCAATCAGATCTGTTGATCATGTTTTTTTCTGTGAGTTGATCGTGAGGAGGGAGAGAGAGCCACAAACGCGCTGTGTTTCCCGTTATTACTTTTCATTAAAACATTTTGATCTGGCATTCTGTTATTTTTAGGGATGTGTTCGATTAAAATGTGACGATAATTCTTGTCAAAGTGAATACAGACAGCCATCATGGCGGAGTCTGATTTTGAAGTGGAACCCCCCCCCCCACACACACACACACACACACACACACACACACACACACACACACACTTGTACACTGTTTGTGTTACAGCTACTGGAGAACAGATCACAGCTGATCAGTAATCCGTTCGGATCACCCCCTCACAGTTCAGGCCGGGGTGTGAAACAAATTTACTGCTGCTTAATCCCTGTGCAGAGTCTAAGTAAAAAGAAGAGCCTCTGCGTTTAATTACTTTGTGTTTGTGCCTCTCTGAACAAATAAAATAGACAATTCAGTCTTTTAAAATGTGCTTTTACGCAAGTTTGTTGCAGACTATCACACACAGAGTCGGCTCATAAATGAATATTTCTGTGATTATTTGTTACTTTGATTCATAAGCTGCTTCCTCTTTTCTCCGGTAAATCTCACGTCTGTATTTATCATGCAGATATCAGCTGGTGTCAGTGTATAAAGTCAATCAGAAACAAGAAACTTAACGTCAGTAATGTTACAGCCTGTTGTACACTGCAGCTGTAAAAAAAAAAAAACTCAACTGTTAGTGTTGTGAAGATGAAGTTCCTAACAAACGTTCTGTGTGTTTTGTTTGACTCACGCTGCATGCGCAGACACACACATCCACAAAGTGAATTGTGAGTGTGTGTGACACTTGTTCAAAACAGTCAAAGCTCTTATGAGAAAATAAGATCACAAGAAGAGATTACAAAAAGATTTCTGTCGATAACAGCAAACTTGTTATTGACAGAAAGATTTCTATTTAGTGTTTGTGAAGTTGATGTCCTTGATGGAGGAGAATAAATACCGTTATTGAAATGATGCAGCTTTTTAGATTTCAGTCCGTTGTTGTCAGATTTTAAACTAAATAGAGAGTTGTGGTTTATCTTACTGCTTTTATGTTTATTATTGGAATGATAGCAGTGAGTTTGTAGTGAAGAAACATGAGGATGTGATACATTATTAAAATGTCTTATCTTGCATCAGTGTTAAACGTCTTCATATTTTGTTTATGTCACAGTTTGCTCCGCGCTTGTAAAATCCCTCCCGTGCTGCCAGAGAGTGACGTCAAAGTGTCGTGCATTCGTACCTCGCTTTAAAGACTGAGGTCACATCGGACAAGATCCGACCTGTATTTGGTTTACATAATAAGTGGCACAAATCTGATTGGAAAAGATTAGACTCCATGTGACTTCAATGTGCTGTTCACTCTGTCATAAAAAATCTAATCTGAGTCACTTCTGCCTGCAGTGTGAACACAGCCTAACAGAAAAAAAGGTCTTACTCCTCAGATGATTTATTCCATCAATAAGCATTTTCCTACTGAGTCACTATATCTTAACGCTGTGTTCATGCTCAGAGGGTAAATTTTACATTTAGTATTAAATAATTTGATCAGTTCCACTCTCACTTCCTCTTTTGTCAAAAATTCCTCTCAAAGCTGTTTGCAGTAAATTTGTTGTGTTTGTTTGTGTTTCTGTAGAGTACGGTCTGCGTTTGGGGAGTCAGATCTTCATCAAACAGATGACAAGCACCGGCCTCGCAGCGAAGGACGGAAATCTGCAGGAGGGAGACATCATTCTCAAGGTATACATATACACACACATTTATTCATACTGAAGACGCACAGTCCCACCTACACAGATCAGCACAGAGGTTCACATCCTGCAAAAGTTCCAAGTTAAACTGCTTTCATACTTGCAAAAAAGCTCCTGAAGTTTTCAGACTGAGCTATTTTAATTAAAGATTTATTTTGGGGATTTTTGCCTTTATTTTGATAGGACAGTGGATAGAGTAGGACATCGTGAGAAAGAGTGGGGAATGACATGTGGGAAAGGAGGCACAAGTCGGACTTGAACCCGTGTCGCCCGCTTGAAGGACTATAGCCTCAATACATATGGAGTGACCTAACCGCTCGGCCATCTGTTCCCCAAACAGCCACATTTTTCACAGTAGTGTTGACCAATCATGTACCAGCAAAGTTTACTCTGGTGTATGCAGGAGGAACAGACTGTATGAATCATTAAATCAGAGTGATTTCATGGATATAATTCAACTTTGAGACAGAGAGCATTTTTTTATTTTCTTTAAGATTCAACAAAACACTTTTAATTTGTTTGATTAATTCATCCTTTTTTTAAAGTAAACATCTGATAGAGCTGAAGTTACAGATAAAACAGGACAGATGAGTTCATACTGTGTTTCAAAAAAAGGTTAACTAAAGATAAATTGACGTCAGGATGATATAAAAAATATAAAACAAGACGTATGTCAAGGTGTGCGTGTTTGTGTTTGTGCAGATCAACGGGACGGTCACAGAGAACCTCTCTCTGCACGATGCCGGGAAGTTGATCGAGAAGTCGAGAGGGAAGCTGCAGCTGGTGGTCCAGAGAGACCGCCGTCAGATCCTCGTACGCATCCCCCCCCTCGCAGACTCTGACTCTGATAATGACGGTGAGTCCCTGAATGCACCGGCTCAGTGTGTGTACTGATGGTCCTGTGCTATAACAGGACAGGTGTGTTCAGTGTCTCCCACAGACGTTGACAGATGTTTGTCACGATGAAGGGTCTGTTTGTAACCTGGACTGTAACCTTTGTGTCAATGAGTATGTGGCCTAATGTTACTGAGCTTCTCATAAACAAGTACTGCTGCATGTAAATGTAACCAGACATCTGTGGGACACACTGGATGAAGCAGAAACAGAAGTTCAGACTGAGTAGACTGAGTTGTTGTGTTAAAATGAGTCAGCTACTTTTGGGATACAAACAAACATTTCACACTATTTTTGGTCCTCTGGAAACCAGAAATCAACAAGTAATCAGAATCTGCTCCACTCTATGGAGGCTCAAGTGTGTCACTGGAATAAAAGCAGATTATTTAGGATCAATAAATAGATTTAAGGTATTCTTTAAGAGATTCAGAATTGAAAGGGACTGATATAAAATTAGTATTCATGGATGCTGAACTTCCATATTTAAAACGTATTTTTGCCGATGCAGGTTTTGATTTATGCATTATGCATTTTTTTAACCTAATAACATAAAGCATAATGTCTCTTTTTTAAAGTGGAGTTAACATGGGGTGTCGGTAGGGTAGTGGTTAGTGATTGGCCTCATGTATGGAGGCTGTAGTCCTTCAAGCGGTCCTAGGTTCAAATTCGACTTCTGGCTACTTTCCCGCATATAAATCATTGCTCTCTGTCTCTCCCCGATCTCTGACTCTATCCACAGTCCTGTCTCTAAATAAAGGCATAAGGCATAGTCTTGCGTTCGCACTAAAGAGTCAAGCGCAAGAGAAATGAGAAATAACTAACTCAAAATAGCTAATAGTCATGTATAGTAATGCTTCTCACATTACTGATATATGCGATCGTGATTGATTATTCTCCAAATTGTGCAGTTAATTAGATTAATGTTTTAAGCATATGGTGTCAGCTAAAAGAATTAAAACTCTGATCAGCCTGTGCCTCAAATTCACTCGTTTCTGATGGCAAAGATTAAACAAAGATGCTGGCAACTCTCCTTTTGTTTTCTTGCCGGTCCAAAGAGTTAGTCTCCTACCTTTGATCTTCTTTGAAAATGTTTAATTTATTCTAAAACGATCATCAGAGTACTAACTCAATGAGTCACAAGAAGAGGTATAAACCTTTGTATTGAAGGAATACAACTGTGGAGAAAAGCAACAACCATAGGGCAGTTGATTAAAATTGATTTAATCGTTTGATTTCTGTTTTTAATCAAGTCACGCACCCAGAAACCCACGAGTACAAAAATACTAGACAGAAAATACTCATTGTACTCGTATTAATTTTCCTAAAGACTCTCTGTAATTAACTCAGGCTCTCTAAGAACAAGTCATGTATTTACGCTCTTACACAAGCTCCTTCAGGCTGCCATTAGAGATTTATTTTATTTCATTACCCTGTTTAAATCTTTAACAATTAGATGCTTCAAAATCTTTTTAGCGGTTATACAACTTGACAAATAAAATCTTACAACAGAAGTATGCTTTTTTTTTATTTTACAACTTGATTTCAACATCAACAACAACATCATTAAAAACATCATTACTTGAGATGAATACATTTTAATTAATTGAATTAAATAGATTTTATATGACGAGACGATGTAATGTAGCCGAGTTCTGATACAAAGCATGAAATTGATGTGTTGCTTTTGATCATTTTTAATTCTTGTCCCTAGTTTGGACTTTACATGAAATTAAATAAACTGCATTCAGAAAACATTACGCCACATAAAAGTACGAATGTTAAATACACTTGATGAAATACAAAAATACATAAATACTAAATCATCCCAGCTCTGGTTTGCTTTTTTAGCCACCACAAATATTTTATACTTCATTTTAATTAACCAATAAAAACGTGTTTAAGTATTCTTTGTGACACATTTGAGCCTCCGTACAAACACACTGTGTGAAGGATGTGTGATTAAATTACCCATGAGCTTTGTTTGAACTAGTTTCTCGAGTCATTCAGTTACTATCATGTTGACATGTATATCTAAAAAAGGTGAAAAAAAAACATTCAGGCAGCTAAAAATACCGAGTGAAACCAAGCAGTCTTGAGTTTCTGGGTACAGCTGCTCAGAGAGAGAGAGAGAGAGAGAGAGAGAGAGGGAGAGCAAGAGAGGGAGAAGTGAAAGAGAGGGAGAAAGGGGACAGAGAAGAGAAAGGGAAAGGGAGGCAGAGAGAGGGAGACAGAGAGAGAAAGTTGGGTGGCAGAGAAGAGAGAGCGGAAGAGAGAGATAGAGGGGGAGGCAGAGAAGAGAGAGAAACAACACTATCAAGTCAGGATTTATTCAGACTCAAAGTCCTGCAGATGATCATGTAGTAATCTGAAAGTGCTCATTTTGATTGAGAAGTGCTCATGTGGAGCAGCAGCAGCGATCCCTCCCTGTCATTGCTCAAAAGTGCATCTCTGTCTGTGTTTTCTCTTCCAGATAATGTGTCATACTTTTAGATGAAGGACCAGCCGAGACACATGATGTGTAACAATCTGTTGCCTTTCTCTAAGCTGTCAAACGGCTGACACACAACAAGTTGTAAAGCTTTCACACCTTTTGCACTTCCCTTTATACTGCTTCAAATCTTTAACTTTTTTAATACATGATTCATTTTTCCTGAATAAATAAAAATAAACATTTTAATCACTATGTACTTTGAATTGTGTGATTCATTAAGAGTCGACGTTGAATAATGCCAGTGGGAGAGGTCTGTAAGCTTTGTTACTTTGTCTGAATATTGAATCCTGATGCTGCACATGAAGGGTGATGATTTATTTTTGTGAACACAGAAAGTTGCATGACAAAGCGTGGCTCATAAAGTGGGTAAGATGTTTGTTGAATATCAGTGTGATAACATATTAATGATTTGTCCTAACAGCGTAGAAACTCGCCGTTGTCTGTCCAGGTGGTATATCTGATCTCCCTCTCGTCCTCTCCTCCTCGCTGTCTCTTGTCTGTATCTCCATTTCACACAAACATCCTCAAATCACGCTCACATCTCTCTGCACTGAGCGGTCTACTTCAGCCACACCCTAACTCCTCCCCTGCTTTCTGGTCTGACTCTAAATGGAGCCATCATTTACTGAATGAACATCATGCCATGTTGGAGAAGAATTGAAACTAGAGATTAAGACATTAACTCATTAGGAACATGTTAACTGAGGGAATTAATCAACTGACAAGTAGGACATTTTATCATCTATAGAACAACATTTCTTTATGCGACCAGTGAAGTCTAGGCACTTCTGCTTCTGCCTCCTTCTGATACAAAGAAGCCCAGTTAATTTCTTTGATGTTGGCCTGCATTAGCTTACAATAGGAGTTACTACATGCAAAGTCATACAGCACCAATAAGGCTGTAATAGAAAAACCCTGAGGGCCTGATTCACAAAAGTATTGTGCAGCTTTTGTGCCAGCTAAACCTGTGTAAATAAGTCAAAAATAATTCACAAAACACGTGCAAAGGGTTAAATGCTCCCCGCACTGCACTGTAGAAAAGCATCTCTGTGCTGGTGCTGTTTGCACATGTTTCAATGAGCCATTACGCAGTCATTTGGGAAAAACCTGACCCTTTACTAAAAAAAAATCTGCCTCACTGCAAAGAGTGTCCAACAGACCATGACTAGCGCTAGCAGCCATGGGCAGTTAGAATGAAAAAATTATAATAAATTATTGTCTGCTGGGAGTCTGCTGGTGGTAACTGTGCTGCAGTATTTCTAAGAAATACAAAATGTGAATATTTTATTTCTATCTTGATAATTCAACACGAAGGGAAAAAAAGAACACAGTAACAGAACATGAACACAGCACTTGTACGCACTTCAGTATTTAAGTGTCTACTCTCAGAATATCTGACGGATCAGAGAAGGAAGTCTTGAAGGGTCAGATTAACAGAAAAATAAAATGTTATATACTAAGAAGGCAATCAACTTAGACTCAAAAAATGTAAAATATCGATTTTTATCCTTGTCATTTGACCATGGTATTAATATTAGCTCCTGCAGTATGAAAATAACCCACTCCACTGAGTGTAATCCAGGGTTAGTGAGGTCAGAGTTTCAAAATGTCAGCTGAAAATGTGTTCTGAAATTTGACGACCGCACATGCTGCAGATTTAGCTCCATGTTGAACGTGCATGAAATAATCCTCAGAACTGACTCAACAGAGTCTGAGATATTTGTCTCTTTGCTCCCAGTAGATGCAGAAGGTTACTGTAGATGTGTGTAAAAGTGAATACATATTATTAATATAGTTCTAATTGAGTTATATATTTAAAGTTAGATGTTGCACATTACACAGATATGTCTCAATTATTTTTCTTTTGGTGCAGTTTTTATCGGGACTATAGAAACATCTTATTAAAATCTGTTTTCAACTTTAAGATTTTCCAAATAAGATGACCACAGTATTCAATGAAGTCCAGCAAAAATATAGTTAAGAACCAGGTCAAGGAAGTGACCGTGTTGTGAACCAACTGAGGACAGTGAAGGGGTCACAGTGGAGCAGCTGATGTGTGTGTGTGTGTGTGTGTTTTGTTCTGGCTGTCTGCTGGCTCTGGCAGGAGATGAGTAGTAGCCGTTCACCTGGAAACACACAGATGCTCCTCTTCCACACTCAGTAGTGACTATGCGTAAAATAACCATGAATCACTTTAAAGTTTGAGCAACAAACTCCACACAGGGTGGATGTTTCTGCAGCTCTGGCATTAAAACACAACAAGAATTAAAGTGTGAAACCAAACACAGCAGCTGCAATAATAACTTCAGCCTACTGAACTAAAGTGTCTATGAAGTGGACAACTTGCTGAGGAATAAACGGTTGCTTCAAAAAGGTTTTTAATTGCTAGAGTAGATTGCTTCGGCCTGCAGCAGTGAGACATGCTGTTAAAGCTGCAATGTAATCCTTACATGCATATGAGCCTGATCAGTACTTCAACTAAAAGTTGTTGTTTTTCTGATTGTTACTCTAAATGTCTGACAACATTTCAGAAAGGATCCTTACAGAGGTAGACCTCAGTTAAAAATATGTCAGCTTTTTGTCAATGTCGCTTGTCCCTCACCATCCAATCGAAAATAAAGATAGGACTACCTTGTCATCATATAAGCTACCTCTAGAGGGCGTAAAGAGAGAAACACAGTTTTGATGGGTGGTGTTTCTGACATAACATTTGCAATTACCCCATTTGACAAAGTATCCTGACATCTGCCTTCTTCATTCTCATCCTGTCTTACATCCCTGCCTCTCGTTCTCACTTTACATTCTGTGTTAATTCTGTTTCCAGTGCTGCATGCAGACTGTCCTCTAACTCTAATCAAACTAATTTACACGTACTAGACTTTGCCATGTGAAACCGGCCATGCCTCTCCGACCTCGAACTGCTGTTCAATGTAGGGTAAAACAATCTGCTTAAAGCCATGAAGCACTGCGACAGTCCTGTAATGGTGACCGAGTTGTTGGCTGTTAAAGGGCTCTGTCATGGCGTTATGTTTTCTGTTTCATTGCTGCTTTTTTTTTATTATTCGCTCTCTTTCATGTTGTCCTCCCACACCTGAGTCCTCAGATGTGTCTTTTGTCTCCTGTTTCTCTGTTTCTTCACCTCCTCCCTCTCTGCAGAGCGCTGAGCCGAGTGCCATGCTCTGACAGATAAAAGCAGCTACATCAAACACTCCTCCGCCCGTGTTCACTTTCAAATGATATAAAAAAAAAGAGAGAGTGAATGAAAGCTGGGCAGTCTCTGTGGAGAGCAGAGCTGTGTGTAAGCACTTTTAACCAGCTTGTTTCTGGGTTATAAAGCAGTACGGATGCTCTCATGAGCCCTGAGACGTCCTCATGGATCCCTGGAAAGAACTTTCCAAAAAAAGTTTCTAAAAATGGATTCACTCTTTTGGGCTTGACTGTATCCATGTATAGTTACATAATACATTATAGATAGTACTTATGAGCAACAATACTTCAGCTAAAGCATTCAAAGTAACCACATCCATCCACCCTTCTGTCACCATTTATCTGAGCTAAGGTCACAATAGACCATATTCCCATGATGGCCATGTTCCTGTGACATCATGCTTAGGGTGGGAAGCTCAAATGGAGACCTTTGGTAGACCCAGAATATGCTGGAAGAATTACATATTTTATCTGGCCTATAGAAATAACTCTGCTTGAAGCGCTGCAAAATGTTGTCAGGAAGAGGGACTAAGTGGGCTGACTGGCTCATGAGGCTACAAACACAACCTGGACCCTGATAAGAGACAGAAAATGGATGGTTGGATGCGTAAATGAAAGCTGATTTTAAAGTGCACCAAAACTAATCTGAACCCAAAAATTTAGCGATTGGTCTATTTCCCTGATTTGTTCTTGTCTATGAATTAGTGTGTTGGATTAAAGGCTGCTTTTATCTTGAGTCCTGAGCTGTTGCACCAGAGAGAATATCTCAGATAACACCCTCAAACTTTCCCAGGCTGTAATGAGCTGGTGTCGGGGCTTCCTGATGGTGGTGGTTTTTGGTGGTTTTGGTGGCACGCTGTCTGGTTTGGGGTTTCATTTGAAAGATGTTTGTGTGTCTAACTGAGATATCCTTCTGTTTGTCCGTCTGTCTGTCTGTCTGTCTGTCAGACATCTCAGAGATGGAGTCTTACCATTCGTATTCTCCCCCAGAGGAGAGGAGATCGCGTCAGTCTGACCTGTCCTCACACTCGTCCAATGAAAGAGACATCCAAAGGTAGGACAGATCAGCTTAACAGACCTCTTATCTTACAGGCTCTCTATTTACAAGACTGCAATCAAATTCATGCTAGGATTAACTCCCATAAAGCTACTCGTGGAAAGGTAAAAAACAAACAATGAAACAGCTGGCCTTCTGTGTGCAATGATTTGTTTGAGGCTGTATAGCTGGGTTAGCATTTCAAGCTAGCAGGCTGCAAGGGAGTATTACAATCTTCTCTTCATTATCTCAAACTTACACTGGAGGTAACAACTACTGTGCTAATATCAGTAGTGGTTTGTCATAATAGGCACAATGGTCCTTGTTCCATCCAACGTGGAGAAAAGAAAGTTTATTAAACATGTTAAACATAAATTAATTAGACGATGAGTCAGCAGTCATTATATTGACTGTGAATACATTATACTTCATGGTCATGGTGCACCAGAAAAAAAGAAGAGATTGCCTAACTTTTGCCAGTCAGGTGACCTGAGGCTTCGCTCTTAATGGCTTGTTTCAAGTTTCCCACTGCACGCAGCTCTCTGCGCCTCTGGGAAATCCCACTTTCATTGGTAACAAATGGCCTTTGTTCTAATGTTTAATGTAACCTGGATCACTTAATCACCAAACTCTAATCATTATTGTGACACTTGTGACACAGAATTTGTCCGCTACAGTAATATAGCTTATGAAGTCATTTGGTGTGTTTCAACAGGGAAGAACCCATGAAAACAGCCAAGATGTCCGCCATGGCCTCCCCGTTCAGAATACCTGAAGACCCCAAAGCGTCAGCAGAGCTGGAAAAAGACATACCGCAAATCGAGGAGCCTCCAGGTGACCACACACTATCCTCACAATAACATACCATACACTGAAATAGTAATCATGTATAACTGAATGAGCTGAATATTAGACAGCTCCATGTTTGGAAACTCTCAATAATAAGACATAGTCAGATGTAATGTTTGTAAATGTAAAACCATGATCTCTTACACGTGTTATAAGGACATCGACACAGAACCACAGTTGGCAATATGCGGGGTGGTTTGGAGAGACCTGCGTTTCCCCCGAGCCAAAACCCGCACTTTGGCCTTTTCATCATTACTAGCAAGGCGTCTAATCTTGTTAAATTGGAAGTCCAACTTGCCTCCTTTGTATGGGGGCAAGTGATGTCTTGGCTCATTTGAAGACGGAAAAGCTCAGATATACTACTCAAGAGTCAATCAATAAATACTATAAAGTGTGGGACCCATTCTTAGACAATTATAATAATGTCTTTTCTTTAATAAATGCAATTTATTCCTATATGTGCCTTCTACTGTAATGTTATGGGATTTTTTGGGGGGGGGATGGGAAGGGGGATTGAAATGTTTTGGATATTGTGAGATGATGATATGTGTGTTTCATGTTTGTTTGAAAAAAAAACAATTAAAATAACTGAATAATAATAGATCACATCAATAAATAACATCGTGGACATTATATGCCTCATTTAATGTAAATCAAAACCCTGTTGGGTCACACATTGAGAATGATGACATTTTTATGTTTAACTGATATACTGTATGTAGGTCAAAATGATCACCTTATTCTTTTGACTGCTGTGAAAAATATTTCCCCAGAAAATGTCAGGTTTTTAAGTAAAAACAAACAAAGAGAAAAGTCAAAACAGACTAAAAACCTCAGCAGGGCTCAGCCGGACTACAGATTAAATACATTTATCTGAAAGTCTATTACATCAAACTTAGCCTCTACTATAAAACACACGGTTTGCTTTTATTATTTTCTGGTGTGAAAAATAAATACAATTAGTGCAAGTAAGGCTAGTATGCTCTATACTTTTCTATTTTTTAATAACACGTACTTTTAAAAAGATACACTCTCTGTTATCTTGATGATCTGTATCATTATCAAAAGGTTTTTGGAAAAATGCATCTATTTCATATGACAGGTGTTAAGTCCCACCTGGTACTTATTGCTTATTTTTTTCCTTTTTTATTATCTCTATTCTATTTTAATTGTATATTCTTCAATTTCTTTATATATTTCCTACTGCTATATTGTGTTTAAGAGCAACTTTAACAAACAATTAATGAAGTATTTCTGATTGTGATTTTAAGGAGATGAATAATCCTTCTAAAATTACTGGCAGACAAGTGTGGAAGTCATTTTTTTGTGTGAAAAGTTAAACAGCTCTGGATGTACTACAGCAGGTTCTTTATTTTACTTATTAAAAAGCTGCTTGTTTCTGATATTTGACACATCTTTCAGCTGTGGTTTTCTGCTCTGAACCCTTTGATTATTTTTAAACCTTTGTTATACATTGTTTTTTAATAATATTTTACCTGTGTTAAACATTGAAGTTGTATTTATAATTCTCACTTACCGGTATTTTATTGTCAACAGCTGCTGTGACAACCACACCAAAGATTCTCCTCCGGCCGAGTCCAGAAGATGAAAAACTTTACGGGCAAGTTTATGTCTTTTCTCTTCACACTTCTCTTCTCTTTTCTGCGCTTAATGATGCAGAGAATGATGTTTCTTCTATCTTGATATTTTTTCAGACTCAATTGTATCTCTATCTTAGGGTTATTTCTTTCACACATACATAAAACCCCAGACAATTTTCCGAATCGCCTGAATTTTTTCACTCAACCTTTCCTGCCAGCCCTCTTAAGTGAAATTTCCATTTAAATTCTTGGTGATCTGATGTGTGAGCGTAGCAGGAAATATTCAGGAAACTCCACCAAGAGGGAGTGTGACGGTGTGATGATGTTTAAATCCTGAGACTGTGTGACTGATGTGATCTTTGTGATCTTTTTCGACACTCCAGTTTGTCCTTTACACTCATTTCTTCTGTGAATATTTAAAAGTAGCATTGATTTAAAGGCGAACTGCTTCATCCATCATCTTGGGGAATCCATTTTTACTGTCATGTCCTTCCTCCTAGCTACAACACTGACACACCTGTAGGTTTACCTTCTGCAGGTGTGCAGCTACCTGACCACGACACAGGAGAGACACAGAAATAGTGCAGATACTTCAGGGTAGAGCTTTTATTGTGGCATCTGGGGGAAAGGGATTTACAGCATTTTTTTCCAATAACCGATTACTCTTATTAAAAAGTGATTAAATAACAGATTACCTGAATTGCATAATTATGTTACTCGTTACAACAAACAAACAAAATGTGGATTACATTGTAACAAACACTGGTGAATAGGAGGATGTGTGGTGAAAAAAATAACAAGACAAATAATCTAAACCAAGCCAACAAAGAGAGTCCCTCTTAAAGGGAGAAGATATGATGTTATGAGTTTCATGATGTGTTTTGTGTTTAAATTGTGTGTGAGCTGCTAACAACAGATCTGAAAACACATTATGCAGATACTTCCTGGTTCTAAGTGAGAATAAATGGCATTTTGAAGATTTGTTCTAAAGCAGCCTGATTACATACAAATTCAACTAAGCAATGCAAATAGATGATATTTGCATCATATATTTAAATCACACTAATTACATTTCCTCAACAGAACTTCATTAAGATAAAAGCATTTTCAAAGCATGGGTGCTGTCTGCAGAGGAGTTACATGAAAGAGTGCGCTCTCTTGTTGGTCAATCTAGTCCGCATCATTAATGACAGCATGTTTTTTTCCCTCCCACAGGCCAAACACGATAATGGTGAACTTCCAGAAAGGAGACAGTGTGGGTCTGAGGCTGGCCGGAGGAAATGATGTCGGCATCTTCATCGCCAGTGTTCAGGAGGGCAGTCCTGCTGAGGAGGAGGGGCTGCACGTCGGAGACCAGATCCTAAAGGTAGGCTACCACGTCCAGACACAACTTCATTACATTTCACATTCCCAGGAAAACATTAAGGTTGTATATGAATCCTCTTTATTATGCCGTTTGTGTCGTGCAGGTGAACAACGTTGACTTTCAAGGTGTAGTGAGAGAGGAGGCGGTGCTCTTCCTGTTGGAGATTCCTAAAGGAGACGTGATCACCATCCTGGCTCAGAGCAAACCTGACGGTAAAGAACTCATCAAAGACACAGAAACACAATTTAATTTATTGCATGTAATAAATGAAACTAGGAACATGATTTCACTTGGAGCAATAACAACACTGTTTGCCCTTTGTCTGTACAAAATATCGCAACATCTATCACTCAAAAAAAAAACACTCACCACTGAATGAGTCAGCAAAATGAGACATTCTGCAGACACAAATGAATGAAAGAGAAGCATGAGTTAAAGACTCAAACATTTTATAGTGAGAGTCATTAGAATAAGGTTTTGTTTGTGAGTTTATACCTCAATCCAAACATCAGATTCTTATTCCTCCTCTTCACTGGGAACCAACGGGCTCCGAGCTGACTCTTTGTTTCTTGTAGACCTTTTTAACACGTGGGATGAATTATCATGTGGCAGTCTGAGCTGGTACTTTATGTTTCTGTCCTGATGACATCTGCTGTGACAGTCAGGTCAGACGGAAAGTGTTCATCAGAGCAAGATTGAAATGTTCATTTGTACTTTTCTGCAAAGTTTCTGCAGCTGTCACACTCCGGACCACCGTCCACCTCTCCCTCCTCCTCCCCCTCACCCCCCCTCCCTCAGCTCTCTCTCTCTCTCTCTCTCTCTGATGTTTAGATTTAATGAGCGAGGTACCAGCTTGGTCCCCCAAAGGCCTTTAGACCAGATCAGGCTAGTTCCGGTTCAGCCATCCGTCACACACATGCAGCCACACAGTGACACAAACTGTGTTACGTAACGAGCACGTCGGCCCCTTGAGCCTGTGATCTTTATTTTAAAAATCTATTAATGAATAATAATAAAAAAAACACATAAAACATGAAGCAGAGCAGAGACCTGGCACGAGAACTCAGTGACTCGTCATCGCCTGGTGCTGATCAGAGGTCGTTTAAGGGTCATCAGAGTGTGCTGGCAGGTCTCAAAACTAAGATGGTGGTGTATGTGAGATTAGAAAGGTCAGCGGGACAGCAGGACATCTGGGGGGGGGGGGGTGGGGGGGTGGGCTGGAGGTCAGTGACGTAGAGGGGACCATTTCAAAGTTCAACCCAGGATCTGATCATCCGAACACGGGTCATGTAGGATGCTCTGACCCCTGGATCCTAAAGCTAAAGGAGTGCAGAGCGGGAGACCGGAGGCTGGCGGTCTGCGGGGAAGGTCGACTGAGAATCAGGCTCAGCTGACATGAAGGAAGAACGACAATACACTTACTAATCTGAAAATCACTAAGTAATGTTTGTGTGTAGCACAGTTCAGGTCTGTGATAAAACATGAAAGACGTGAACTTTAACCTTTTGATGAAGCTTAAACATGTGTGTGTGTGTGTGTGTGTGTGTGTGTGTGTGTGTGTGTGTGTGTGTGTGTGTGTGTGTGTGTGTGTGTGTGTGTGTGTGTGTGTGTGTGTGTGTGTGTGTGTGTGTGTGTGTGTGTGTGCGAGAGCGAGAGTGTGTGTGTGTGTGTGTGTGTGTGTGCAGCAGCAGATTTTAGTCAGTGTGACTGTTGCCTCGGTTGGTCCTTTTGGGTCAGCGCTCTGTCCGACCTCACATATCAAATCGTGACTCCTCACAGGAGCCCGGAGCGGACTGTAAACTGTATTACTATGCAACAGTCACTTAGATATGTGCATGTTGGTGTGATTGTGCAAATAAGAATGAAAATAAAATGTATTTTTAGCACAGGAGTTCATTTTTGACCTTTAAGAACTTGGCATGTTAGAAACTAATCAACAAACACAGCTCTTGTGATCTTTCGCTTGCTCTTCATGATCTTCTTTATTTAGAGAATGAAAAGACTGAGCTGTCCGAGGGTTACTCATGAGGACAGATAACATGCATGGGGGGGGGGGGGGGGGGGGGGGGGCGTAGTAACAAATGTGTGAGTTTAAGTTAACAAATCAAAAACCAGTCACAGCGTCAACGGAGAGAGTTGAAACAGTGAATGAGACACTAAAGTAGGACATGTTCATCTGTAGTTTAAGGAAATAATGAATCCATTTGGGACTATTTCCAGCAGCGTAATAATCCATTTTAAGCTGTTCTCACATACTGTATAAACTCCTGAATATCTAGATAATTTCAGGGGGACTGCTCCAGATATTCTCCTGACCTGGCTGATCACATGTGCTTCTCACAGCAGGAGACTATCCCTGTCTGACAGAAGGGGGGAAAGATCTCACCGTGTGTGTTCACACATACAGCTCCTCTCCTCCGGAAATATTTCAAAAACATTGCTTCACCTCTCCCTTTATTTTAATTTTAACAGCGTCTTTATTATGTTTGTGTCTCCTTAGTCTACAGTGATATCTTGGTGTCTGGGCGCGGGGACTCTTTCTTCGTCCGGACACACTTTGAGTACGAGAAGGAGACTCCTCAGTGCCTGGCCTTCAGCAGAGGAGACATCTTCAAAGTGGTGGACACCCTGTACGACGGAAAACTTGGGAACTGGCTCGCCATCCGTGTCGGGAAGGAGAAGCAGCTGCTGGAGAAGGGAATCATCCCAAACAAGAGCAGGTAGGGGCCTGCAGCTTTGTTTAAGAAGCTGCGTGTGAGTGTGTTTGATAGACACACTGGTTTTTTTCTTTTCTTTTTTGTGTGGCTATTGCCTTTATTTGATAGGATAGTTGATAGAGTAGTGAACCAGGGAGAGAGACTGAGGGAATGACATGCGGGAAGGAAGCCTTTCCACTTGGAGGAGTCTAGCCCTGTACGTGGGGCGCGACCTAATCCCTAGGCTACCTGCGCCTCTAGACACACAAAATGGCTTGAAAATTGATTCACATTTCAGAGAGTTCTGAATCTTTTAACCGTGGATATACCTCCCGCCTTCATAGACTTACATTCATTATGAGACACAGCTACAGCTTTCCAAGATGGCGGCCACGTAGACGCATCTCAGAAGCCTGGAAGCTGCATCTATGTGTATATATCTTTCTATCTGCAGTTGGCCTAACAGTTACAGTAGGTCGCGCCCCATGTACAAAGGCTATAGTTCTCTCAACTGGGTGGCCTGGGTTCGAGTCCAACCCCCTGTTTTGGAATTTCTCCAAAAGATCCAGGTGCGAAAAAATGCTAAATGTGTGAGGGACATCTTTTACAATCTGGTACTGATTCACCACCACTCCTTCTGGCTCCAAAATGTTCATTTTCACCGCTCAGAGTTCACGAGTTATTCTCAACATGATAATCAAAAACTTTATGCTGAGGAAAGAGGTTTGGAGGGTAGATTTAAAAGAAGAGGAGTAGATCTATTTAAAGATCCTTTGTGAGGTTTGTTTGTCTATAGACGAAAGAGAAACCTGCCAAATCAAAAGTGGCTCATTTAGTCCAGACCTGAGACAAAGACTTACATCATGATGCACCAACAGGCAAATAATGAATGGAGCTGAACAGGTGTGTTTGTCCCGTCAGGGCGGAGCAGATGGCCAGCGTGCAGAGCTCTCATAAAGCTGTAGCCGCCGATCGAGCAGACTTCTGGAGGTTACGAGGTCAGCGCTCTTTGAAGAGGAAGGACCTGAAGAAGAGCAGAGAGAACCTGAGCGCTCAGACGCTCGCCACACGCTTCCCCGCCTACGAACGAGTCGTGCTTAGAGAAGGTGGGTGACGCTCCTGCTTTGATCTGATCCTCTTTGTGTCCATAAAATAGTTTCAAAGGTTAAAGGATTTGTCACTGAAACATAATTTTTTATAGAATTGATGACATTTATGTTTTTTACTGTTACAAGATGTTGTAGTGTACTTGGCACAGTCTGGCAGCAATAAACAGCTGAACAATCAGTTTTACACATATCTATGTAGATAAATCTGTTTGATTGATAGTGTTTTGTGTCTTTGTGTGAGTTGTGTTCTGCAGCATTATAACCCACATCGTGTTGTTTCAGCTGGTTTCAGACGTCCCGTCGTTCTTTTCGGTCCCATCGCTGATGCTGCGAATGAGAAACTGGCCTCTGAGATGCCTGACCTGTTTGTTATTGCCAGTGAGTCTCTGCATCTTTTTTCTCCACGTTCTTCTGTGTCAAAGTGAACATAAGTCTGAGTATTGCATCTATTTCCTGTTTTTTTTGTGCCTTTTCGTCAGAAACGGAGCCAAAAGACGCCGGCTCTGAGAAATCCTCAGGAGTGGTTCGCCTGAACACCATCAGACAAATCATCGAGCAGGTACACTCACATGAAATGTCAATATATACCACTATTCCCACTGGAATAGTATTACCTGGGGACCTCTGGTAATTTAGGAATTACTGTACCCCCTGACGTCAGTGCAGAACATACGCAATGGATAAAAAAGTGGGGGGCTGAGGGATGAAGGAGGTGTGTCCAGAGACACAGAAAGTGTGTGTTTTGGTCTGACAAATCTGCTCTGAAAGTCACCTTAACAAAATGATCAGTCAATAAAAATGTGTTTCTACTAAAGAGATAGATATATGACGAACCTGTTCTTCACATCATACAGGACAAGCACGCCCTGCTGGATGTGACACCCAAAGCTGTGGACACCCTGAACTACACCCAGTGGTACCCCATCGTCATCTTCTTCAACCCGGACAGTAAGCACGGCATCAAGGCCATCAGACAGAGGATCGCCCCCAACTCCAACCGCAGCGCCCGCAAACTGTACGAGCAGGCCGTCAAGCTGAGGAAGACCTGCCCGCACCTTTTCACTGGTACAAGCACACACATAAAGACAGTCGTTTAGAGAGTTTGCGGATATCAAGTGTGGATGATAAGGACGGATGGTTTTCTTGTTTTCTCGTCCAGCCACAGTTGATATGAACTCGGCCAATGACGCCTGGTACGGCAGCGTCAAAGACTCCATCAGAGAGCAGCAGATGCAGGCAGTGTGGGTCTCTGACGGCAAGGTAAACACACACACACACACACACACACACACACACACACACACAGTTGATTTCACACATTTCTGCCTTTCAGTCAGGGATAACCAGGCAGTAAATCCTCCTATGTGAGGAGCATTTTTAACCTATAATGATATTTTCAAATATTTTGACTGACTCATTTCTATCCAAGTGGGTCTGCCATCTATCTAAGATAGTAGATCTCATTTAAGTAAAATGTTCTTGCACCATTGGCAGATTTTTAAAATATTAAATTAATATAAAATTATAACCAATTAAGGCCTTATTTTCTGTCTTTTATATCTTGAAATAAGAAGTTTATAAGGACTTGTCAGGTGACTGTGGCTTATATTAAGTGTAATGGGATATTTTTGACTAGAAGTAAGACAAATATACTTGGTTAGGTTTGAGATTTTACAGTGCACTGCTCCAGAAATAGACTCTTTCAATGTTTGTCGACTTAATTGTGGGAAAAGTTCCTCCACTGTGAATATAATATAAAAGAGAGAGAGAGATGTTGCTATTTTTGTTGCCATGTTATCACATGGTATCAATGTTGTTTTTTTTACTAGAATCGTATCAAAGCTTATAACTCTGCTACTGTGACAACCCTGTAAGAAACCATTAAGAAAACGAAGGGAGGATGTAAAGCAGGACTGAGGTTATGACGTCTGTTAGTTTGAAGTGTTTCTGATAACTTGAGAGTGTATCATAGTTTTTCATATTTCAGTTTATAGGGGACTGAGCGCCCCTGAATCTACCTGTCCCCCTAGCAGCCACCTGTGTGTGCGCTCTGAGCATGCTGACTGTGTGTCTCTTTACCTCCTGCCAGTAGTGCTCTACAGCTCGGCTCTGTTTGTCTTTCTTTCTTCTCTCTTGTTCTTGTGCTATCCGTCTGTCCATCCTTCCTGCCTGTACACCCAAGATCCACCATGTGTCTCTTCTAGCTGGAGGGAGTAGAGACTGATCTGGACTGCCAGGACGTCGAGCGCCTGTCCTTCCTGTCCGCCATGTCGGCCGACTACCTCAGCATGGACAGCCGGCTGGCATCCGACCTGGACGACACCGCTGACGAGGGCGGGGCCTACACCGACAACGAGCATGACGCCGAGTTGATGCACATCTCTGCCATCAGCCGCTCGTCTGAACCTGTCTCAGCCGAGGAGGTCAGGGTCACATACACACAAATACGCAGACACACACACACATACAGACACATACACACACTCACACAAAAGTAGAGCAAAAATGGCCGACCTGTTTTCACTCCTGTCTTTAATAGTTAAAATTAGCAAAAATCGTTTGCCAGGATGTTTTTGGCAAGTGAACTGTTTGTTGTTGTACTACTCATTTTGGCCACAAGAGGCTGAAGTGCTCCTGTTGTTAGGAAGAAAAGCTTCTATATTTTCTTCCAGGTTTGTTTAGAAAATCAACATAAAGTAGAAGTAAAGACACTCACACTCTCAGGAGGTGCTGCCCTCTGCAGGGAAAACAGTAAAATACTACTATCAATTGCTTTTTACATACTAGTAATCTTCAAAGTGTTACATTACGAGAAAACAAAGAGTGGGACCCAAATTAACAGAACATATAATATTTATTCTAATAAAAGGTAAAAAGGGCAAACAAAAACTTACTTTGTTCTAATGCATACAAAGTCCAAAAAGTCCAGCAAAGAATCCAACAGGAGGAACAAGGATTATTATAGAAATTATAGAAATTTAAAAAAGCAATTATTTTCTAATTAGAGAGATTATTATCCCCCAATATGTGTCTAAACGACACTTGAGTCACAACGTGGCGAGCCTGTGATAGGTACAGTACATTTATCGCTTGGTTTTTACTAGAATCGTATGGAAGTTTGAAGTCGTGACAACGCAGTCAGAAATAGTGTCAAATAGTGTCCACTGACCATTTCATTTTTTCTTTGTGTGTGTGTGTGTGTGTGTGTGTGTGTGTGTGTGTGTGTGTGTGTGTGTGTGTGTGTGTGTGTGTGTGTGTGTGTGTGTGTGTGTGTGTGTGTGTGTGTGTGTGTGTGTGTGTGTGTGTGTGTGTGTGTGTGTGTGTGTGTGTGTGTGTGTGTGTGTAGATCTTGCGCAGGTACAGTCCAGACATCAGGAGTCGAATGAGGAAGATCAGCAGTCAAGAATTCCTCAGCAGGTCGAGCCCTCCACATGTCTTCTTAACGGACAAGGTGAGACATGAGGGGGGACGAGACACTAATACCCTCCTCACACGGTTTTATCTCATGCTCGTCTTTACTAGGGGACAATTTTCAGCTCTGAACCACAGTCTGTCTGAACCTGCTTTATCACACTGCAAGAGTCTAATATCCTTCATCAGATTTCTACTTGGGATGACTTGTTTCTCATTAAAAGCAGTGAGTAGCTTCAGTAACTCTGCCTCTAACCATCACATCCTCCCTGGCAGTTATTTTCCTCCATCCAGAGGAACAAACTGTCCTTCCCTCTGAGGAACGGCCTGACTCGGAGAAACACGTCTCACTGCAGTTCAGATTCCTCCAACAGCAGCTCATTGGACCACAAGGGTACCCACAATCCCCCTCTGTAGCTGGTGTAGGGTGGTGGGCGTGTGTCAGTGGTGTTCTACTTAAAGCTCTGTTGGGGTTTTTATTCCAACAACAAATCACAGCAGCTGATTTTCATGACCTTTGCTCCATTACTGTTTAAAGCAAACTGTGAAAGTTGTTGAGCAGCTGCTGCTCAGTTGGAATAAAAACTCCACTTCTTTATCAAACTCTTCTACTGATGTGTTCTCTCATAGAAAGTCATTTTATAGTCTCACCCACTGATCCACATTTGTTAGTTTAGAAATAGATGTTTTGATGTTTTTGTGTGATGTTTCAGAATTGTCTTTACTTTTTGATACCATGTGTTTTTAAAAGGATATATTACATGATTGTTACACTAAGACAACTATGTTTGCACTTTTCTTTTTTGTAAAGATAGAAAGACCCCAACATGAGCACGTGGAAAACAATTAACTTGTTAAGGTCTCAAGATTAATGATCTGTTCATAATGTTGACACCCCTCATTCTTTACCAAAATGTGCTGTGAGAGAAAGAGAGAGAGAGAGCACTGTCTAAATTGCATACATATACAGTATGTTGGCAACATTTCAGCACCCAAACGTTTCAAAGGTATTTGTCAGTGTGTGCAGGAGTTTGTCTGACATTTTTGTTAATTAACAACAATGCATTGCCCAATATTGGCTGCCTATGACTTTTTGTTTTGTTGGAACTGGTATTTATATTTTTTAATGTTTTACTAGAATCATATCAAAGTCTAAATTCCTGCTATTGTGTAAAACACGACCCTGTATACCAAAAACCAATCAGTTCTACACCCAGAATACACAAAATCTAGACCCCTTAGCCGTTAAAGATTGATCCTGAATATTATAGAAAATGTAGATTTTTTCTAAATGGTTCCTTCTGCAAAACCATTAGAAACAACCTTTTTTTCCACTTCAACATAAATATATGCCCATGATCAAAGGCACTGCTTTAGTTTCCTCTGTCCTCTGTCTGTGGGGGGAGGATTTCCATGAACTTGATATTTACTCATAATGAACTCACTGGTTGTGGTTTTTTTTGTCTTTTTGCCAAGATTTATGCACTGAGCTTCATGAAGCTGAAGATGCTCCAAAGACTGGGAGAAATATTTAAGAGAGCTTTCAAACTTTAGAGGTTAACACACTGACCTCTGAATCTCATGTTCAAATAAATATAAAAGAAAATGTAATAATAAACACAAACCTTCCTTTTGCGTTTATCCTGCAATACAAAACCCAGATGATGAGATCAGTCTTTCTCTTTTGGACATATATGTAGCACATGTTTTGGTACAATACAGCGGCAACACAAGAAAGTATCTGTGCTTAAGAATTGAACTTAGCTGGAGTTCAGGACAGCAAACTTTGTCCAACTATTATTATTCCAAATACTCTTTCAAACCCTTTTAAACATGAGATATAGAGATCTCTTCTTAAACTGATTGACAGTTACTCAACCCCAGCATACAGTATAACTCCTGCTCACAAGATGTGTAATGTAACATGCAAAAACCTTTGTTTTGTTATTGATGCATCTTAAAGGATGCCAGAGATCTAGAGGAAACCTGCAGTATTACAGACCCTGATAAAGAAGGGGGTACCTG
This sequence comes from Labrus mixtus, assembly GCF_963584025.1. Taxonomy (NCBI): domain Eukaryota; kingdom Metazoa; phylum Chordata; class Actinopteri; order Labriformes; family Labridae; genus Labrus; species Labrus mixtus. The sequence goes on along the minus strand of NC_083616.1, from coordinate 6,380,064 downwards.
TGTCATTGCATCACTCAGACGTGTCTCAAAGCAGAATCATTCTAAATATTGAGGTGCAATCACTGCGGTGTTAAAGGGATAAACAATCCTGTCAGTGTTTACTGTAAAATCATTTTTGCTTAAAGACCAAATGAAAGACGTTAAGCTCAGTGCAGCTCATGTGGACATCATGAGTGTTTGCTCGCAGTGGAAGCTGTGTGTCACCTGAGAACTGTTACTTTCACTCACTGAATGTTCTGCTTCTAACCCCAACGTTCAGGTAAAACTTTCTCTCAGAGACACTCCTGTCCTCGTATCCAGCTCCACCAACCCACACCTTCACCACCGCCAACACCACCCGTCACCGCCCAGCTGCAGCAGAAGTTATGACTCTCCGTCCAGCAGCAGCCCGGCCAGCAGCAACAACGACCCCCCGCCCCCAATTTCACGTTCAGCCGGCTTCTCCGGCCCACCACCCCCACCTCCACTCCATCACTTCAACTCCTGCAGCAGTCCGCGGTCCCTAGGGGCCCCCCAACTTCCCAGCAGCAGTAGGAGTATGGCGGAGATGGCGCATCACTCCCCTGCAGCTCTGCCCAGTGTGAACGTAGCCGCCTGCAGGCAGCAGGCAGAGGACAGCCCGGTGGACGATCCGTCCATGAGGACCTTCCTGGGAAAGATTAAAGCCTTTGAGAAGCTGGATCACTTCGCCCGAGCACAGAGGATTCTGGAGGTCCAGGAGGCACACAATGCCAGGGTGAGGACTACATGTTGCAGTAGCCGCTTTCTGTTTACCCAGGAGACACCTGTGTTCCCTGGAAGCCAATCATAACTCTTCCTAAATCTAACCAAACTGTGACCGTTTCACTAAATGAGACAAATTAGTCACAGTTTGGTTAGATTTGGGAAAACTGGACTTAAATGGTAATCCATATCTATATCAAACAAACATCTCATCTTGCTTTCTTATAACAGTCAAAAATATCATTCATCAAGAGTCTTTGAAAATGTAAAAAAAAGTCTGTTTTGGCAGCGTGCAGTGCAACACTACATCTGACACCTCCCCCCCAACAGTTTCAGGCATTCAAATGTACTATATAGAAATAATACATGTAGTTTCTGACGGTCTATTTGGCTGTTGTAGCTCATAGAGGGACATCAGTATAAACTTCAGTCTGTTTCATAACCAGCTAAAAACTCCCCTCAGTAGCTTTAAAGATGTTTTCTAGTTGTGTAAAGAAAGTGTTACTGGTACTTTCTAAATCCAGTCCTGAGATTACTAAGTGTGAATCCCATTTTAGTATCTGTAGTGATAAGGTAATTCTTGCAGCATGCACAGTTGGTTACATCCCATCTTTGTTTGCAGGTGGAAATCGCTCAGAAGCATCCGGACATCTACGCCGTTCCTGTGAAGACGGCCAAGCTGGATCACAGTCGCCCTCAGCCTATCGGGTAGGCTCACTACTGCCATACGACTGTTTCCGAGCTCCGCTGTGAGTTTTTGTCCAAGTGTTTGTGTGTCTGTTTGCAGTGTTTCAAACACATCACTGACAGAGAGAGAGAGAGAGAGAGAGAGAGATCAGCAAGTGCAGGATGAAGACACATTTCAGAGTTAACAGCCAGCAGAATACTCTTCAGATTTCAGTCCATGTTAATCAAAACCCACTGCGGTTAATAAATGTTGCTGAATCCTGCAGGGGAATCTCTGGTTTCAAGTCTTCCCCAACACAGCATGATGTTCATTTAGTCAATTATTGTCCCATTTAAAGTCAAACAGACCAGAAAGCAGGGGAGGAGTTGTGGGAGGGGCTAGCAGGGATTGACAGGTTTCACCCTGTTGTCCAAATGCCACTTCTAGATCAAAAACAAAAACCAAGATGGCAACAGCAAAAATGCTTAACACCGGTTTAAAAACAGGAGTTCATAACTTAATGGCTGGCTATTACCATTTCTTGTGTTTTTGATGAGATTTTAAAGATGGATATCTGAGGCAAACTCCACACCAACCCATTAGTAGTTAAACATCTGTACACCTGTTTATGGAAATCCATCTGATTTATATCTTCTTCTTTTTTCCATAGGTTTATTTTTGGGCTTTTCATGCCTTTATTTTAGAGACAGGACACTGGAAATAGTCAGAAATTGGGAGAGAGAGAGAGTGGGGTATGACACGTGGGAAAGGATCCACAGGTCAGACAAGGCTGCCGCTTGGGGGTACTTTATCCTCCGTACTTGGGGTACGCACATTGACCAATAGGCTACCAGCGCTCCCTAGACATCTCTAGAGAGCATAGTAGGCCACTGAGGCTGTATACAACTACCTGATGGGTGGGATGTTAACAACAGACATGCTACACTTGAGGAGGTTACTGTTATGTTCATTCTCAGATCTTAACTTAAACATCAATAATCAATAGTAACATTATATCAGCTCTGGAGATGACAGGTGAACTTGTCTGTACAGTCAGCATCCCGTCTCATTAACATTTTCCTACAAGGACGTAAACGTCCCGGTGTATCAGTTTAAAGAGTGACCGTGTTAACCAGTGACCTCAGCCAAATGCTTCCATAAATAAGAAGTATTTACAGCAGCTGAAGAAAACAGAAAGTGTCCTCTCGGATGCATCTTTGTTTAGTTTTCATTATAATGTCACAATATACTCATCATATATCAATTAATGAAAAACTAAAATACAAAAACAACCACGGAGGCACTTGAACCAAAACACCAATATTGTTTCCACTAGTTTTACAGGTTTCCATGTCGACCTTAAAACAGAACAGATCTGTTGTCAGCTAGTTTGACAGGCAGTGACAATCACACGCATCGTACAGATGTGGATGATTGTTGACTTAGTGTATAAGTTCCTGCTGCCGTGTTGACTCTGTCACATCCCCTCTGCCTCCACACTGCCCCCTCCCGTCCATGAGCATACTGCTTATCGCTTCTGCGTCGCCCTTATATCTCGAGGATGCTCACGCCGACGTGCCAAAAGGTGGACAGGGCAGCCATCGTGCGTACGCATACACGTAGTTAACAGCTCGTATTTCTCCACCCTGCGTGTAGCTTATACTGTATTTTCTGTCTCCCTGCAGCTCCAGCTCTCATTCGGACCCCCAGACTCCTCCTCCTCATCTTCCTCCCAAAGAGCGAAGTCCCTTCTACCATGGCGAACAGGAGAGAGTGGAGGACACAGGATACTTCAACGCCAACTCCTACCAGTACCAGGACACTGAGCTGTAGGGTCTGCACACCCTCAGCCCCCTGGACCAACATGTACCATGCACTGCTGCACATGAAGTTCACACACTAACCATTCCATCACGTCTGCACAAAACGCTGCTGACTTTGAACTGACTCTTGCTTCTTTAGTATCGACCTGAAAATAATCTTTCTTTCTTTTTTTTTTCTTTTTTTTGCTTCAAGGAAGTCAAAGCAATCTGTGCTATCCGTTTGGATAGGAACACACTGTCTACGCTTTTATGTTCGTTTTGAGTGATTCTTTCTTATGTACAACTTTAAATGGTCCAAACTGAGTGACTTTGGAACCACTTGTTTTCTTGCCTATGCAACTTTTTCAGTTTGTGCACAGCAACTGAAACCTATTGCCACGAGTTCTGTCCTCACAAAAACCTCAACAAACCCCAAAACCCACAAAGCGCTTTATCACATCACCCCCTTCTTTTTAAGCTCCTAATATTGCCAGCCATGATCGACAAAGGTTACGTATATATTCTATTATACAGCATATATATATTATATATCTAAAGTCAAGTGTTTATACTCTGTCTTTGCATTCCTACGTATATATGACAATGCAGTATATATCTATATATACATATATATATATTCTATCTTGTAACTCTGGAATTTGTTACAATTTTTTGAAGTGCCTTTTCCTTTTGTTATTCCCATGAGGTTTGGGTTGTCTTTCCTCCGCCCCTCAGCCACCCAGCCATACTTAAACCTCTGCTGCTGTCAAGCTTAAAGGGAAACCAGGGAACCAGTGACACCGAAACCTTAATGCTGTCCCCTCACACTGTACTGTTTGCAGAAAACACACCAACAAAGATACAGTTCACACCCTGCAGCCAGACAGTCTGCCAAGTGTAGGAACGTCATGTCTGATCTCTAGAGCCACACCAATCCAAAACAACTTCAGACTGTAGAAGTTAAAACAGCCCGCTCACTTAAGAAAACCAAGAATTTGGAGCAATAATCAAACAGAAATAATGGAATTGGCAAAAACAGTGAATTTGTTTCATATTTGCACAACATCAAATTGATTTGCAAATCATGCAATTCGTTATACAATTATCAGTTCTCAATTAATGAACTGACAGAAGAATAGATAGTTACATTTCAGAGGTGCATCAATGTTCTAAGGTTGTAATCAAGGTTGTCAAAATTTTTAACATGTTGATACTCTGCATTATAACGTGTTTTATAATGATACAGTTGATGCTGTTTTAATGATCGATAGTGTCAAAAAGTACCAAAGCTTTAAAAAAACAACTTCAGATCTTCACTTAGACATTTTACCTAAAAGCTGCTGCGAGAGAAGTGTAGAGCAGCGATTCACTCAAAATCACAGATCAACAAATACCGACCTTTCTCAAGACCTTTGAGAGTCTCAAGAAGATGCAATAGTTATGTCTACGTCTCTTCCAGCCCTGTGTAGAGGTCGCTAATTAATAAAAGAAGTAGAAAAATACTTTACATATCTATTTCTTAAGTAAGTTGTAAAGGAGAGGAACGAGTCCATCAAAAATGTGCAAGTAAACTTCTTCACATTGTTGGAAATTGCACAAATCATGTGAAAGTTCTGGGTACTGATGTGTTTTGTGTTCTGAGATGATGTGCAGGAGTTTATCTGCAATTTCAGATGGAATAATTCCTCTCAAACTGTTTATGATACTACCGGTCATTACAAATAAAAGAGATTGTATCCGTTCAAACATGTGGTATCTAAAAGCATCAAGGTCTCAAAAATATTGACAACCTTCATTTATATATGAATGACACTTATTGAATTGTCCCACTTTCTGCTGCGACTTAGTCTTTTTCTTTTTGTCGACTTTAATGCTCAGCTTTCATCGCTGGGCTTTTTAACCTCACAGAAGAAAATGCTCATACAATGATTTCTTTGTCTTCGGATGTTCTGCTTATTATGTTCCTGCAGGTGGCGCCATCTTCTGTTTGTTTAGCTATGATGGCTATCACTGCCTAAGCTAATAACTCTTATGAAATGACAAGTTTAGCTGTTTACTATTTGTCTTATTGTCAACAAATCCAATGTTAAGATGCAAACCAACAATGAGTTGATCCACCTTGTGTTGTGTGTGTGTGTGTCCACTGCAGGGCGGCCATTGTTTGATTCCCTCAAATCAGGAACCTTAATGGTACCACACACACTGTACACACAGCCATTCACTCATGCAAGCACTGCAGCAATTTATTATTTGAGCAGATAGCAAACCTACCAAGTGCAACTTTAAAGGTATAATAAGAGACTTTCAGAGTGCTGCATGTTCGAGTGGTTCCACTTTACCACCAATCTCGCAAACCAAAACTAACCACACCACTTCCCCTCCTCCCCCACCCGCTCTCTGTGTTCTGACCGAGTGCAGCCTTTTGTAGGACTGAAGTATTTGAGACCAAACTAAATCTTTTCTTCGGATCTTAAATTGTTCTCCAGTGACGCCATTATGCCTCTAACAACAGCGTCCCTTAGTGGGCAGGACCGGTTCTCCCCCCCCCCCCCCCCCCCCCCCCCCCCCCCAACATATAAGGGAGTTTGACTTCACTCTGTTTTAAGGAAGTCATTACTTAACGATATAATTGATATCTGCTTTATTCTTTAAAATGTTGCATTTTATACCTTTAACCATCATTTTTGCTGCTTGGGTCTGTACAAAGGAAGGAGAAAGCCAAGTGGTATACTGTACTGTATAATCAACCCCTCAAACCAGGACCCTCAAGTGTACCTTAAGATCTTGCTGGTGCTCTTCCATGTTTATGCACTTAGACATTTTCTAAGTCTCGTTAGTCATTAGATTAAACTGACTTCCTCTTTGGCATAAGAGCTAACCATTAGCATACTTACAGCTAACCAGTTGCATACTGAAAAACTCACCGTAGCCTGTGGTTGTGTCTGAAATCAACCACTCATTCCCTACTCCCTACATAGGGAGCTCTTTGTAGTGGACTATATAGTACACTAATATGCAAAATAAATAAAATGCATGATAGTGAATAATGATTGGATAGTTAGTGACCATCGGTTGTTCACTACATTTTATGATGCATTATGGGATACAATAAGTGCACTATATAAGTTATCACAATGCTTACTCAGAATTTGGACTTCAAAATAGTGTATTCCCTATAAAGTGTACTTTATAAATAGTGTGATTTCAGACACAGCCTGTGACACTTGACTCAAGGGCTAGCTAGATAACGACAAGTGGATAGACTTACACATAATCAGACAAATCTGAATTGAATTCAGACCCGCAATGCATAATATGGTTTTATTTGGCGTCAGGTAATAATTAGTAGGATATAACTCTGTATGTAAGCACAGAATAAAACAAAATATTTATTTTAATTGTGATGAAACCAGCACTATGTAGTGTTGTGTTGTACAGATAATTATTGGGTTCGTCAAGCCCGCTTCTCGTAATCCAAAGCCTTATCTATTCTTCCTCTGTGCCATAGAGCTCCTCTGTTTTTCAAAATAAAACACAACAACTTAAAAGAACACCAAATGTGTATTATGCCACTGCTCAAAGTAGTCCCAAACATTGGACTATTCGCTGCTGTTCAAGCGTCCAGCTGTTGTAAACAACTATTGAGCCTTTTTAAATAATTAAAATATATATTTATATGCTTTTTTAAGTCCTATGTAAACACCTTACCGTATGAAGAAACACACATTGTTGGTTTTGGTCTTTATGTGGATTTTTATGACAATAAGAATAAGACAGAGTAACAGCAGACTTTGAATGGAGCGTGTGTAAGAAGCGACAGAATAAGACAAGAGGAATATCTTGATTTGGAGCCGTTGGATGTCGTGCCTAAGTTTTCACAGAGAAACTTGTCAAGATGTAAAAATCTCAAATGCAGGATCCACCTGAAGGCCTTCATCATGTCATTTGATTATGTGATGTATATTTTCTATTCAAAAACAAATATCACTGTCAGAGGCCCTTTAGTGACATGGATGATTGTGGGCCTTTTCATGATGGCTCTGAAAGTAGAAACAGCTTCTGATCCAATATACGGAGCCACTAAGAGGCTCCGCCCATGGGCAGAAAAAATAAATGACGTTTCAGGTGCACAGGAAAAACTATGTTGTAAGCACCAGAAACTTTCCCATGAGCACAAGAAAGTTCCTCGTGATCACTAACAAGTATTGTGTGTGCACCAGTGAGTTTCAGTTTGCCTCATAGGATTGACTTACTTGTCTTTTGCCAACTCTGACAACCAGAGATATGTTAAAGAGTTTCATGTGTGCACGCAATACTTTCTCATGTGCACAAAAAACGTCCTTGTGAGCACTTAAGTCTTTCTCATGAGCTCCTAAAACTCTCTAGTGAGCCTGAATAACTTAACTCTGATTAGTGAAAATGTACAATGTCTTTAACAATTGAAAAACTTCATTAAGAGCTTGTAAAACTCGAATGAACCAAAATAATTCTTACGAGCACATAAAACTTTCTCATGATCTCGTAAATATCTTGTGAGCTCACATGAAAGATTTTTGTGTGCAGGAAAACTTCCTTAAGAGCACACATAACTTGCTCATGAGCACAAGATATTCTCTCGTGAGCCGGGGTTAGTTTTGTGTGTGCACGAGAAACATATTCATTTATTTTCAATCCATATCCTTTTAGGGGCTCAGTACCAATCAAACCACAGAGGGAGACATATGGTGTTGTTTACGCTCGCAGACATTTCCTTCCACAAAGCTACCAGAAATGGAGAACAGCAAGAGTAAAATCTTAAATGAGCTGGCTAAGTCATTTTTGTATTAAGTCATCCACAGAGGGGGTTACATCTTATTTATACTCCCATAAGAACCTGTGACGGAGGAGTGTTGATCGGAGGCCACATGCTGTATAACCCACAGAGAACTTGTCCCAGCTGTGAGAGGGACTGTGCGCTCTGTCTGGGTCTTGGTGACTGTGGTTGAAGGGCCTCGGCTCTCTTTCTCCGTCAGTGTGAATGAACGGTGTCTCAGATGTTTCAGATATTCTTGATTGTATTTCTCAGTTCACTCTTTACCTCCACTCACGAGTTACAAAGTGCTGACTGCTGTTGTTGAATTCTTGTACTGTGTCATGGCAGAGGGTTGTGTTACAATGACGACGAGAGGAATGACTGTTTCTGCTGAGTTTTTCCATGTTTTCACCTTAAAACACCAAATAAAACAAAAGTCTTAACCACATGTGTAGTGAATGTACTGTGATCCTTTTTTACCTGTTAGATTAGTCTAAGTCTGGTCTCTATTAGAAGCGTCCTCTTTTAGGGTTACACAGTGTGTTAAATCAGTGGTTCATTTGTAAATCCTGAGGTCAGGGAGCAGACAGAGAGTGTTGTTTCGGTCGGGCAGGAGGAGACAAAAAATTCAGGGAAACCTTAAAAGCACACCTGAGCATTCACAATAATCACTCGTGTGCATCTCTCTCCTTCTCCCTCTCTCTGAGTGATCAGTTGAGAGAAGTTCTTCCACGTCATATTATGTGCTGTCCGAATTCATCATCATCAAGTGTTCATGTCTGTACTGTATCCCGGGGGATACAAGCATTTGAGAGGCTGTGGGCTGAAGGGGCAAATCTGGGTGCACTTAATTTTACGAGGAACACTGAAGGGAGGTTTAGGTCATGTGACTTTGTGCCGACATTCAAATTCATACAAATCATTTGTATAAATAAATCCAAAATGGCGGTGTGCGGTGACAAAGACACCGACCATGAACTCAGTGTTGTTATTTGTTCATGTTTCTTAAGAGTTTGGGGGTATTTCGTTTTTGAGACTAGTTTTGTAAGGAACATTTGAACAATTTCTTGTTGAAAAACAAATAATTCGATTTTCACAAACTTGATTATCAGGCATTAAAAGTTTGTATTCGCCCATATTATTTCCAGATTATACATAAAAATGTCAACTCTGTGCACAGGGGTCTGGATTATCAGCATGGGAAGTGTTCTGGTTTACGTTGTATTACGAGCATAGTGACCACTTACGTAGTAGGCTTTGATGTATGCGGGAGAAACATTATGGACAGCAACAAAACTGACAGAACGTTATCCAACATAGGAGCTCCTATCAGCAGTATTCTGATGATTCATTTCTCTCTATAAACTGATACTGTATCTGTGTTCAAGTGCAGTTTACAGTCTGTTCTCTATCAAACATGAGAGTCGTTCCTCTAACTGCTAGCTTCACTGGAATTGCGATGAAATTTGCATCTGTTCCCATCGGCATATATCGCCACAAGATGATAGACTATATATGCCTAAATCAATATCAATAATTACAGCAAATATTAAATCTTTTTACATAGGTAGGATCATGTTGTTTTAAAACCATAGACTGTAAATATGAATGGACGAAGCCTGAGTGACGTCAGCCATCTGTTCCTGCAGGGGGCTCCGGAGGCTCATCGGAAGCAGCCACCATGCTGGAAATTCTGTCTCAGCTTGACTTTCAGTCAACCTAACAACAGGCTGAGAGCCGAAGCTGAGGCGGGTTTAAAGCCTCCTGACGAACTGTTACATCGTGCCCACCTGTCAATCATTCAGGTACACGCCCAACTATGGACAACATGTTATTCTTTCTCAAAACTAAGCCATTTTCTAAAAATTCACCCCCGTACAGTGTGTGCCATTGATCACAATGACTAATCCGACCTCTTTCATTTTGTACCAATGATTTGTACCAGGCTGTAAACAGTTTATTTGTGATGTAAAAACATTTTTTTGCCAGTCATGTGTACATGAATTCAGGTGTTCCTTGAGCCAGCCTCAAGCAGACACTCGACGAACTGCAGGATTTTGTACTTCCGCATTGGTTTTGAAGACCGGAGGTTGCCGCTTGTTTAAAACCTGTTCATCGTTACATGTTGTGCATAAAACGTACAATCCTTTTTCCTGTTGCAGCAGATGTACAACAGCTGTCTTTGGTAAAGCAGGGAAACCTCCATCAGCAAATTTCCATACATACATGACCAGATCATCCTTTTCTATCCAGTACTTATTTCTATATTTAAGATTATTTGATGAACTAAATATTTCCTCTTAGTGCCACCTATCAGTCTTCAGGGAAGCCAGTCTTCTCGATTCAGAATCAAACATTCATATGAACTTCTGTGTTGTAGAAGGTTGGTAAGTATCTAAGTCATATAATGCACTACATGTAGGTTTTCATACTGTAGTTTTCACATGACATCACACTTATGGAACTGCCCACCTGGCGGGAACCTACTGCTGCATGGAACGGAGAACTTATCGGTCTCAGTTGTCACCTATGTGTTTTAACCAGTTTTGGATTTTAAATGAGAGATAGTTGTTGCTCACTTGGAAGGACTAATCGACGAGGGGACGAGCCCGGGTTGTACTTCTAAATAATTTAATCAGAGAAAGAAAACCAGAGAGGAGGAGATTGTGGATCAATGCTGTCTCTGTGAGGGAACAAAAAATGGACTACTCCTAATCTTGAAATGATATGTTAATGTGTTAACTTCAGGGGCAGTGGCAGTGACTCAGTCCGTAGGGACCAGAGGGTTGCTGCTTCAAGTCCTGGTGAGGTCTGAGTCTGGAATTCGGTCTGGTAGCTGGAGAGGTGCCAGTTCACTCATAATGTTTCTATTATTATAGAAACACCTCATTTTTGTCTCAAGAGAATTTGATGAAACTAATATAATAGAAATATTTGATCCTTTCTGGATCATCTTAATTTTTTCAATATCTTATCTTTCTTTCTTTTAGTTATTGCTCTGACTCGTCCTGCTGCAGGTGTTCTTTGTGGTCCGACTGCTTTCTGTCCAGGACTCTGCAGTGTTGTTAGCCACTACGCTGCAGACTACTAACATTACTGCCCCAGAGCACTGACTGACAGTGACAGCTAGTGATCCTGGTATTATCGTAAGAAAATGTTAACTAGCTAATGTTAGCTAATGTTAGCACTCAGCTATGCTTTGATGATGAAATTCTTGCTTTTCACTTCCCAAGCGGCAGCATTATTCACCCAGCCCCTTCAAAAACACAGAAAGCTGTCTGTACTTTCATAGACTTTCATACTGTTGGCAGGGTAATGGGGTGGGTTTTCCAATTGAAGTGATTTTCTGGCAGGGACTTTTCTGTGTAAAGCAATGGAAATAGTGTTGCAGGTGCTGTATAAACGTCTTAATTGCCCAAATCTTTCGGTTCATCTTCATATCTACTATCTGTGGTTGTCAGGTGATGTAAACGTGCGTCATTTTGAGGAGATTGAATATTAACAGACCCGTGCTGCAGCTGCGCAGACTGTCCCACAGTGGCCGCCACTTTCTAAAACTCTTTTTGACCCCCAGAGCCGATCACATGACTGAAAGCCACAAATGCTGAATATGAATGTAAATCTAAGAGCTTCTCAACTTCAACTAAATGTGTTATAAGTCCTCCCAAGTTTTAGTTATTAAAGTTGTAAATCTAAATAAAAAATCCCACACAAAGTAAGGAAATTTGTGTTTGGTAGATTATGTCTTTGTTGTAACATTGCTTCTTGGCAATAAATCTTATGCTGTTGGATAACCTGTTTGTTTCCCTTTGAAATGGTGCCACATTTGTAAGGAACATGCATTTGTGGGATGAGCAGCAGAGCTGAGTATGTGGGGTTGCGCCCATGAAAAACTTGTCAAATCTTCTCTGAAAATACCAATTTTATTGATGGCATTGTAGCAATACATCTACCTCAGTCATTGTTGTTGTTTTTGTTTTGTTGTTCTGTTTGTCTCTCTCTCTGTCTCTCCCTCATTTTCCAAGCCCAACACATGATGGCAGTTCAACATGATTCAGGTCCTGCTTGAGGTTTCTGCCTCTCAAAGGAAGTTTTTTCTTGCCACTGTTACTGTTGCTAAATGTTGCCATGGTCTGTGCTCATGGTGGATTAATGCTGGGTCTTTTCTTTCTAACTAATAGAACAAAGAGTAGGGTCGATACTTGTTATTTAGTAAAGTGTCTGCAGATAACATTTGTTATGAATTGGCACTATACAGATTAAGTCTGGTTGATTAATTGATAGTTGGCATATCATTTTGCTGGTCAATGATGATGTCATTCCCTTTACTCTGATCATGACTGTATGGACTTTACTTGAATATCTTCTAGTTTTATTTGTTGTACTCTGTTGAATAATGACCTCATACATTTCATTTCTGGGTTTTGCTGACTGTTTTCATGTAGTCTCTGTTGGCCTCATTCTTTAAAGTTCCTGAAAGTTGTAATAATAAAACACAATAAAGACACTGGAGCAAATGTTCACATTTTTTTTATTGGAAGTCACAGGTTGTTTCAGCTGGATGATGAGTGATAGCAATGTCTAACTGGGACAAATACATCGGCAACGCAATGCATGTCATTTTTGGTACTTTATTTTTGTTGCCGTAGTAATTAAACAGGTGTCGATAGCATTAGATTTTGACTTGTTTTAAAAATCTGGTATCATGATGACTCTACTGTCCTTGGAGGGTGTAGGAGTAATGGAGCGTTCCACCTCTCTTTAGGAAGCAATCATGCTGGTGGGTTCCCACCTTCACCGATCTCTGACAGACTCCCAGCTGGTCGTCAAACAGGAAGTCCCAGTCGAAAAGCTCGAGCCTCAGGATGTCGTTCTCCTGTGCCTTGAAGTAGGAGAACTCCTCCTCCCACCACGGGTTTCGGTTGTTGTTACGAACTGACGTTTTACCCAGAGAGGCGGAGCTACAGAACACCTTGACAAAGCCGTCAGTGGTACCCAGCAGGTTTGAGGGGAGGTCGCTGGCCCTCAGGTTGAACACCTTGAGCTGAGCATGAGTAGCAGTCACACTGCAGAGGAGCAGCAGGAGGAGCGACAGACGGGAGGCCATGGTGTCACAGGAAGCTGAGGAGGAAGCACAATCCATACAGTATGACAACAGTCTACAGAGGCAACCAGACCAGAGGCGCTGCTTGTCAACAGGCAAGGCAGGCAGCTGCTTGGGGCCCCGGATCAGCAGGGGGGGACCAGACCAACCAGACCGTTTACTTTCAATGGAATGACAGGACTTTAAGTGCAAACATTAACTTTTAAATATTTTATTTCTTGATCATTGTAACAGCTGCAGCAAGATCATCATCTCTTGACCAAACACAAACTTTTACAATAAGTGATGTGTAAAAGAACATTTGGAAACAACCCGCATGATTCATGAAATAAAGACGCTGAATCCAACTAAAGAGCTCTGATATTATTTCACTCGGTCTTTTAGAAATGCTTTGTTTGGAAACTATTTACACATACACAGGTTATTCATACCTGCAGACTCGAGTTGGAGAAGAATACAACACTTCAAGCCAAAAAATCAAACCACTATGAAACGTAACTACAGGTATGAAGGCAGCGTTCAATTCATTGTTTTCCTGTTTATAATTAAATAATAATAATGATTGTTATTATTTCTAATGATGTTGTTATTATTATTGTAATTAATAGTATTATGTGGTTTCATTCATTCATAAAAATGAATTTTTAAAGACACTGAATGACATAGGTTAATTATATTTCATGTGTGAGATCTAAAAAAAATATGTTGTTAACAATTTGTTCTATGTGAAAAACCAAAGAATGTAAAGTTTAAATATTTCTGGATGTAGGAAAAACCGAAAGTCCAGACCGGTTCTATCAACTTTTTAAAAATCTATTTCTGATCATATATATTTATCAAAATTCTCTTCACAGCATTACAAGAGCTTTTGAGAGATTTTTTATTACCAAATGTTTTGATGTCTTGTTAGGCTGATTTGTCATGTCCTCTTTTCATTTGGAAGTTATAAATAAAAACAAATCTAAATATTTGTCTGTGCATGTTAAGTTCAGTGTTGTATCACAGAACGATAAGATAACATTTGAACATTAGAAACACTTTGAGATGAGGCATTTTGTGAAAGCTACATGTTAGCCGGGATGAGGAAATAGTAACACGTGTGATCTTACCTGCTGAGTTGACGCCTTGTCTCTCAGCTCAGTCTGCTGTCCCATACGTTTTAAAGACCAGCAGACCTCATATCAGCTTTCTCTCACCGCCCACACCACAAGCTGCTTCACTCTCAGCGTTACACATCATGAAAAAAACATCAAGTTGGGTTTTGGGTTGGCTCGTTTTCCTCTTTAGTCACTTCTGTAGCCAATATCTGATTTGAAAACTGGAACTCCACAAGCACCTATAAGCAGGCCTCGAAGTGCAATCACACAAATACAAAATAAAACATTTCATAATTCTGTTTATTCAATAAAAAAAATGTACACTTCTTTTTAGTAATCAGGGATTACAGGGATGTTTCTCCACCACCTGTGATGTAAGATACAAGTCGTACAAACATGTCCTACTATAGATCACAGGTGGGACATGTTTGTAATCCTTGTTTTTTTTCTCAGTACGTGTCATTATCAGCAATACATGCAGACACAGTGAGGTGAGATGAAACGAGATTGAAGATCCACAAAAAAATCATAAAAATATATTTTAAAAGACTGAATTGTCTTCATATTTATACAGAGTATCTCCTTGATCTTTTTTTTTTTTTTTTTTTTAATTATTTTTATTAATTCCATGCTTTCCATCACAGAGTCATACTTACAAGTTTTAACCAACCAAAATAATACTCTAACCTTTAACTTAGTTTACACGTTTTAAGAGTGAAATCAGGATCACATGAGATATTTACATTTATATCCCAAGACACAACAGAGAAAACACATAAAGTAAAACAAAAATTTATATATATAATTAAATCTCTCCATCTCCATGATCTTACTTAAGCACTGTCTTCATTTCACTCAAACTCTACACTGGGATTTAGCAGCAGTACATTTATTTCGCACAATGAGGATAGATTTTCCTTTGATCCGGGTATCATGACTTTTACTTCTCCCTTCACCCTGAACAGTGTCTCTTCTCCCACCTATCAGAAAAGCTAGTAGAAGCTCAGGGCACGCGTCGTCAAGCAGTTAGAAACAGACAAATGTTTGGACCCCTGATGAAATGCAGGTTATTATCTTGAATACATTTTGATCTAAAGGCTTATGCTTAAATGTGTGACATGTGTTTCTTCTATAAATACAATAGAAATATTGAAGTTGATGTCTATGTATGTATGCATTTCTTTCCAAAACAAAAATCTAAAAAAGTAAAAATAAAGAGAAAGCTTTCTATTAGGTGTATCCTAGATACAGCTTACAGTAGCTATATTATAATAATTTAGTATACTGTATTATTGATAATGCTGTTTCTGTTGACTGGTATGTGGCGCATTAATGCTGCGTAATCTTCATAGTGCGATAGTGTTTACATGTCTACAATAAAGACCTGCCTACTCCACATGTCTTATTCCTATTATGGTTTACTCCCAATATGACCTTACTGAAAGATTACTCATAATGAAATCAGTTTTTGCCTCTGTACGAGGAGTGCCAGACATAACCACTAGGCTATCCAGCTAGGCTAAGCTATCCATGCAATACCTGAGTAATCCTTGAGTGAATCAGGCCCCCAGTTATTTGGAAATACTCCTTTATCCAAACAATGTCCCTTTTGCACCCCCCAAAAAAAGATGGCAACAGCCAAAATGATAAACTCTCTGCAACAAATTGATTATTTAAACTTTGGTATTTCCACTTCTAATACTGTAAATAGACTTTGGAAAAACACTTTTAGTTTCATTGTTGCAGTAAATTGTATTTCTTATTGGCCAGCTTCGAAACTGGTAATGTTATAAAGACCCATGAATAAATAACCTAAATGAGTATAATCGACTTTCATACCTAAACCTTAGAAGTTTTGAACGAGGAAATTGTTCACTTAGAAATGAATTTTTAGAATGAAAACATGAGAGACGTGCAGGCTGCTTGTACAACATGTGCTGTTTATTTCTTCTACACACATCGTTTCAGCCGAGGGTACAATGGAGTTTACAATTCTGGTATTGTGACAACAGAACTACTCGTGCCTCTGTCCTTGGAGGGTGTAGGAGTAATGGAAGGTGCCTTGTTTTTCCAGGTAGCAGTCAAAACTGTGGGTGCCCACTTTAACCTGACGCTGGCAGACTCCCAGCAGGTCATCAAAGATCAGGTCGCTGTCGAAAACCTCAAACATCAGCACGTCATTCTCCTCAGCGTTAAAGTAGGAGAACTCCTCAGTCCACCACGGGTTGACGGTGTTGCGTTGAACTGACGTTTTCCCCAGACCGACTGAAGCAAAGGAAACCTTGACGTAACCGTCTGTGGTTCCGAACAGGTCAGAGGGAAGACCGGTGGCCCTCAGGTTAAAGATCCTGATGTTAGAATGAGCCACATTCAGAGTGCACAGGAGCAGCAGGAGGAGAGGAAGAGAGGAGGCCATGACTGCACAAAACAATGAGGAGAGAACAAAACAAATGATTGTGGAATTATTATTATCATAATCATTTTTCACCTTTACAATTTGTGTCAAATTAAATGGGAGCCCCTAAAGGGACAGGGACAGGGGACAAAAGGAGGAATAGGGCCACTGAAAAACATTTTCTTGTTCTGACTTTTTTTTTGGTTTTTATTCAGACATTAAACTCAGAATGTGAGTTTACACACGTGTGTTACAACTACTGCTGCCGGCTGAAAAATAACAGCTCCTCTGGTTCCAGATAAGATGAACCTGTTTGTTCTCTGTCCACTCACGAGGCGAGTGTGAACATTTAGCTCCAGAACATCTGGTTCTATTTGGACTGTATCACATTTCACATCTGACACACGTGTTCACCTTCAGATTACTTCATTATCGCTTTCTGCGATTAAAGTAAGGATTAAAGTTACATTTGGTGTAGAAAATGAGTAATTTAGTAAGGAGACTTCAAGTGTTGCATGTGTTGGAATTAAATCAGCATTTATGTTACATGAAAAAAGATCAAATCAAGTAAGAGCAGTTTGAGTTGCAGTCACTCTTTTAATGATTTCAACTTTATTTTCAGCCAAGCAGCAGTTTGTTAACAGGTTTAAAAAGTGACCTTATGACACCTATACATGTCGCTTTAGAATGAGCGATTCACCCTCTCCAAACTGTTCCCTATGTGACTTAAACTAAGTAGGGACATTTTTACATATTATGTGGGAATGTCTATCAGTCAGAAGTTTCTTGGTGCAAATGAAAGATCTTCTATCTGAAACATTTGGTGTAAAAATCATTATTTGAATGATGATTTCAGATCTTAACCCAAAACCTAAAAACTGCTGCAGTTATCAGTATGACTGCTGCTAATAAGACACCACACACTCTCTACATCAGTGGATTCATGAGTTGTTAGAGATTTTAACTGATGTCGGTCAGTGTCAGCGCTATGTGCAAATATTTTATGTGAACAAAAGGAGTTGGCTCCAGTTTGAGAGGCACTTTTTACCCTTTTCTGTTGTTATTTAATAAATGACAGAATAAAGAGAGGATCTTTTCTTGGTGGTTTACACATTAATGTTTTATACCCAACATAATGTAAATTGTGTTATTCTGGGA
This sequence comes from Labrus mixtus, assembly GCF_963584025.1. Taxonomy (NCBI): domain Eukaryota; kingdom Metazoa; phylum Chordata; class Actinopteri; order Labriformes; family Labridae; genus Labrus; species Labrus mixtus. The sequence continues at coordinate 6,362,326 of NC_083616.1, read as the reverse complement.
AGTATACGTATTATTACAATGAATAATTCCAGGTAAATACAGGCACACATATCAGCCAAAGGTCAAAACTTTGCTGAATTTGGCTGATTTAATAAAGCCAAAATGTAAAGTACCAAATGAAGAGCTGTTTGGGAGCTTAGAAGCCGGCTCTTTTTACTGATCTGAATCAAATTATCCGGATCCCTAAAAAGAGCCCATCACTAATTTAAACAACTGAGCTCTCTGTTGCTGCGATGAACCGGACAGGCCAGGTGATGTTTGAGAACCGATACACGCTCAATGCTGCCAGATCTGTCATTGGTGATTACATGCATTTGAGCACCTGTGTTTGAGACTGTTCCCAGTTTGATCAAAGTCTGACTGTGTCGTTTTCATGCACACAGAGATACCTGGTTATTCATATCCCTGTATGATAAATATTAATATCCCCGTCTCTGATAACTGCATCTCATTTGCGCAGGTGCCTGCTGTTTTTATTACAACACAACCCGTGCTCCAGCGGACGGTCACCACCGGCATCTCGTCCAAGATTTGGCTCAATGAAATGTTCTTGTTATTATCTTATTATTAAAGTACTTTATTTATTCCATTGAAGTATGTTTTTATTTTCTATTTAAATATTTGTTTTCCCGACTTACTGTCAATATCTTTTTTACTTTTATTGCTGTACATTTAGAATTCTCTCTAGATTCATCACTACAGGTAAATTAACACTGTTGCATGGATTTTACTGTAGTATCGTTGTCTTCTCACATTTTTCATCTATAGCCTCTCTAAAGGAAATCATAATTACTTTAATTAATTGTAGAAAGAGCAGCAGTTTATATTGACCGTATAAAACGTGAACATTTAGGGCAGTAGTGAGCATGGATATGTTGGAAAAATAAAAAAGGACAAATCTGAAGTTTTAGAAGAGGTCTTACCTGAAGACTTGATACCGTGTTTCTCACCTCTCAGGACGATGTTACGTGTATTTAAAGGCTCACAGAGCTCGTATCAGCTTGATAAAAAAACAACAACATTCAGAGCACCACAGCTTGCTGCACTCTCAGCATTATGCAACACCAAAAAAAAAAATAGATTACGTTTTGTTTGTGATGTGGATTCCCGTTGTTGATATGTTTGATGATGAAGAAATTCGCCGTTGAGACTGACTTGCTTTCAAACAAAATTGTTTATTAACAAGATACAGAATCACTGAACACGTCTGCTCAGGAGAGACAAGAAGCCAATACCGATCTCTCCCGAACATACACTGAGAATGCTATTTATACACAATGTCACAGGACACATGAGGACATCTGTTTGTTTTTTAGGACAACCCCTCTTTCTTCAACAGCAGGGGCCTCTGCAATTATATGTATGTCATAAACTTAAAGGCCAACACAGGTCACAGGTACACTCTCCTGTCTAGATGTCCCTGGGCAACCCTCTGGGCATAAGGGTCCATTTGTTCATATTCCACTGTGGGGGATCCTAGCTTTGCTCTAAACATTTCCTGACACTCATAACTCATCCTGCGAACCACACCTCTAAACAACCATTCCACTGAAGGAAACCCCTTTAACAGATGTGTGCAGTATACACTTAAAGATCATTATAATATCTCTGTCTATCTATTTAAGACACTTCATTTGTTTGTCTGTTTCAATCCTCTAGTATCTACACATTCATTTTCTGTCAGGGTCTCTAACCTGAAAATTCCTCTTTCATGGTAAATTTTGAGCTGATGTTGTTTGTCACTTGATACCACAACTTTAATGTAAAAGATTAAACCAATTGCACTGTTTCATTCTATTATTTAATCAGGACACATAAAATGATGTCATTAAACAAAACTGGATTTGCAAAACAGGCATACTATTGGGTTTTGTGTTTTTTTTTTGTTGATAATTTGGAAATGAAACGTGTGTTCCAGCTGCTGACTTTGGTCTGTCAGTGTACAGTATGAGACTCGGTGAAGATTTTTTTTGTCAGATTGTGCCACTAATGTCTGTGAGCAGGCTGAGTCTTGTGTTTTTTTCAAAGCATAAATGGAAAACAAATGAATTAAAAACGGCATTAGACAACTCAAAGAAAGAAACACAAGGTGGTGAACTCCTGCAGACACACAACACTGCAGGTTAAGTATTACATTTTGTAACCACCCAGAATGAAACACTGCACATTATGGAACACAGAATCCAAACACAGATTAAAATATAACTATCTAATATTTACTTCTGAGTATTCTGAGCGCAACAAAAACTGAAGTCAAATGCTTTTGATTTCAATTCAATTCAAGGTGCTTTATTGGCATGAATGTAATAAAAACAATATTGCCAAAGCACTCTATAAAAGCATTAGAAAATAGCCTAAAATAACAGTAGTAATTGAGTAGAGTATAATATTATAAATCAAAGGTGTAATTCTAATAACAGTAATAATGATGAGGCTTTCTATGTCACACATCCTCAGCAAAATAGATAAAATTGATCTGATATTGATGCAGATTTTAGAGCCAAGGTAGCAGTGACGTTACTGCACCGATGGGGGCACAAGTGCGCTAAAACTGGAAAATCTGCCTGGAATTACTGGAAGAAGAAGCAATGAGGAAGAAGTTGCTTAATTTTCGGAGTATTAGTAGCCTATTAATCGGGTGTTTTACAGTTTATGTCGTCTGGAGTTTAAGAGGTAAACTGTTTAAAGGTGTTTTAACCTTTCGTGTTTTGTTTTTCTTCCAAACCTAACACCGTATCCTCCTCGGTCTGTACCTTCCAGTGTTTGAGTTACCGGTGTATCGGTGTAATGAGTGACCATGTAAACTGGTGACTTTCAGTCAAACGCGTCTGTGGTTGTCGTGGTTACGGCAGCTGTTAAAAATGGAGAAAGTCACCGCAAATGCCTCTTTGTTTGATTTTAATATCTGTTTCCTGCACCTGCTGTAACCACGACACCCACAGACGTATACGGCTGAAATTCTCCACTTAACACGGTCACTGGTTGAACCGTAACACCTGTAAACGCTGATAACGTTAGACTACTTGTAGTCAAAGTGTGTGTGAGAGTATTTACAGCGGTGTTTAATCTGCAGAGAGGATGTCTGAGCGGACTCTGGAGTATTTCTTCAGTCGGGGGAGGATTGAGAGGAGAGACGCTGCAGAGGTCAGCTGGTCTCACGCTGTGAACAACAGGAGCAGACTGACCGAGGCTCTGACAGGTGGATGGTTTAAATACAGGTTATGAGTAATACACAATGAATTCACTCTTATATAAACCCTTTCTTTATTAGAACACAGAGTAACAACAAACAAATGATGTTGATCTATATCATGTATCATTAAAACAAAGCCTGTTGATATCTCTTAATAGGATTGTCAATACTTTAAACTTTAAATATGAAATTTAAATTTAAATTTTAAATTTCAAATATTAAATTAAATATGAAGCTAATAAAAAATGCCAACTGGTATGGATAGGTCCACCTGTGTCAATAACATGGCAGCAAAGTAGAAGTCCTAAAAAACCAGTATGGGGTAATTTATTGATTTTAATTAGCCCACCAAAAAAGACAGGCAGACTCCAGAACATTGTCTTAAATGGTACAAATACGTTGGCAACATATTTGTACAATTTAGACAGTGTCTTCTGAGGTTGAAAAATGCCTTAGTTACATCTATGGTCCATTCAAATTGACAGGTGGTTCAGGATGCTTAAAACGGCTCAATAGTCTCAATAGTACAAATGCATTGGCCAGCTGTTTGTACAATTTAGACAGTGTCCTCTAAGGCTGTCAATATGTCTGATACTTCAACACAGTGGTGGTATTACTTATTTACATAAAAATAGTTGTTCTTATTTATTGTGATAAATTAAGACTTAAGCGGTTTGATTATTGTGAATGGTCATATTGCAGTAGTGATGAAACTGTGATTTATTGCACAACCCCACTTAGATCTTGTCACTCACACAAAAACAAAACCACGTCATAGTCACAATGAAATGCTTTCCGGTTTTTATTTGTTTACCACATATTGAAGTGGATCCAACAAACAGCTGTACAGTCACAATGAGACGACCGTGAAGACAAAAACATGTTCTTTTTAATCTGACCGACAACTCTCCCCTCAGGTCCCACGCACATGCTCGAGGCCGACATCATCATGAGAGGTCGAGACCCCCGGGAGCCAATCATGGCTCATCCTCCTGCTACAGACAGTGACATCACACTGAGGGAGTGGCTCCAAGCAGTGAAGGAGCACGATATAGGAATAAAACTGGATTTTAAGAGGTGAGACCCAGCTGAGATTCCTCTCGCTTGTACCTGTGTGCGACGTTAACACTGTTGTTTACCCTCCCTGCAGCCTGGAGGCGCTGTCTCCCTCCGTGCTCCTGCTGCAGGAGGTGCTGTCTGAGCCGGGCCGTCCTGTGTGGATTAATGCAGATATTCTCCCTGGTCCTGGAGGACGAGCCACACCTCTGCAGCCTCAGTCGTTCCTCTCTGCTGTGAGGACTCTGCCTGCTCACACTGTTCTCTCTCTGGGCTGGACCACCGGATGGACCGCTGGGACCGAGAACCCAGGTACAGACACAGACAAGAGATATGAATTATTATTTCATCTTTATTTAAATCTCAAAGAATTGTGTCCTCAGTTTCAATGATGTCAAGAGTACGACACAAACACAATATATAAGTACAAATAGAATAAATACAAATATACAGTGTGTGTGTCGAGTTTCTTTATATGTAAGTACATCAGAGTCATCTGGTGAAGGTTGCTTTAGAACATGAAAACTAAAAATTGGAGAATACATTCATCAAATTTTGCTGCTATTTAGTTGTAAAGTGGACCTCAGCTAAAAAAAAAGGGTTGGAGTGTTTTAATATTAAATGAAAGTATGCACAAGATATATGGAAATTAGAATTTCCACATGTAGTTGTGGATGTTAATGTTTTAAAATCAAATCCAATCAGAGAGTGAGTATTAAATATAAGTGATGTAATAAAGGTTTGTTAAAGCAGGAGAAACTATGTGATTCCTTTTCTGTGTGTGTTTCATATTTGGTTCAGGTTACAGCTGGGACATGGTGCATGCGATGGAGGAAGTCTGTAAGAATCTTAAACATCCCGTCACCTTCCCGGTGCGAGCTGCGCTGATGGCCCAGTCTGCCCCCCAGCTCACCTGGCTGCTGCAGCAGACGGACAGGTGAATAGAAAACACTGTTAGGACAGGAAGTCACACCAGCATCACAACAAACAGCAGATCATCTCTTTGATGAATCATTCTTTTCAGTTTCTGACCTTTAAGATTCACTTCCAAGCTGTTGAATATGTGATTATACTTTCTCATGTTGTTCTCAGGTACTCGCTCACAGTGTGGACCGGTCAGGATGATGAGTTTACACTTCAGGACCTCCTGCTCTACAGGAAACAGTTTGACATCGGCAGGATTTATTTCGACCTGCCGGAGTCACAGAGAACTGAGCTCAGTCTGACGCGCCGAGACAATAACTGAAAGTTAATTTAAAACACACTGAGGAGTTTTCAGGATGTGGTCACTAGACTCTGAAAGCAGACTGATGCTGGAGAGGGAAAGGTGGAACTGTCCTTTGAGGCCGCTGATGAGGAGCCGAGAGAGGGGGAGGTAGTCAGGTCCTTGATGGGAAGAAGAGTGGGTAGATTCCACCACCGCTGCCCAACACAGACGGAGCAAACTTTGAGCCTTAATCCTCGGGAAGACGTTCTGGGGTGGATTGTGTTACAAATGCATTTTGATTAAGACTGTCTGGTAATCTTTGTCAGTTGGGAAGGTAAGACTGTAATCAGGGACTTCAGAGGACTGTAACACTGTGATTATTTACTGCCCAATTTGAGGACATTTTATAATATTTTGTATTGAATGTTATATCTATATATTCTGCTTAATGTCTTTTTTCTTTGTTCCATTTCATCTTGTAAATGTAATCCCTATTTACATGTCTCATTTTGCTCAGTGTCTTGTCTTTTATTGTTGTAGTTGTAGCTGTTTTTAACTCTAAAACACGTTGTATAAATGGTGCTCTATAAATGAACTTACCTCACCTTAATAAAAAGCTAATAAATGCAAACTTATGATTTATAATTTATTCCAGAGAGTTATTCAAGTGTATTCTATATTATTTTAAAAAATCTGCATTTTCCTTCCACTCTTGGATTTTTTTTTTTGAATTACAAAAATCAGAACTTTTGAAAGACTGTTTCTCCGAAAGTATGAAGCAGCATATAGAGATAAAGTCCAAATTTAATAATTGTGCTGTATGTCATTACGTCACTGGTTCCTTCCCAACCTTTTTTCCTTTAAGCCCTCTTACTTGTTTCTAAAAAAAAAAAAGCTAAGTTGTGAAACATCTAAGTTTGTAAACCTCACAGCAGACAAAAGCATTCAGTATCCCTGAAGTGTCGTTGCTAGTGGCAACTGTAAATGTGATGAAAAGGGTCTGAGACTGTTTCACATTTCAAGGATGCAGATTTACTTATTGAGATAAAAGCTTGTTCTGAAAGGGAAGGATACTGTTCCTCAGTGTGCAGCTCCATAATTACTTTATTCCAACTTTGTTATGCATGTATTGACATTATGTTTTCCTCTGCATAAAATACTTGTGCATCTATTAAACTGATTGTTGTTTTATAACAACTGACAAATAATGAACCTATAATAAAGCAGATCAAGTTAACACAATCCATTGTTAAATGTGTTTATATTAAAACAGTTTTCTAGTGAGAAGATGGTTTGAAACCTTTCAATATGCTGAGTTCATTCTGCACTTTTCTTTATTTGAGCCAAGGTTATTCTGTAACATTGAACTTAATATCACAGAAAGTAACAAAGAACACACACACACACACACACACACACACACACACACACACACACACACACACACAGCACAAGTGTGAGTCATGAGACTAACTCCATTCAGCACGATGTTTGATGCTATTAAAAAATCTAAGGTCCAAAGTAAAAGTCGACACTTTACGTTTTAGAAATACAAATTCCAACGGCCTTGAGTTTGAAGGTTTATTTTTGAACTTTTTAAAGCAGTTAACTTAAGAGTTTTATAGTGATTAAAAGTTGATCAGTCATAACCTTACAGGTCACCAAAATAAGACGCTGTGTAAAAAGGTTTTACAAGATGAAACTAAACAAATGGACATTTGTCAAAAATCGATCTCATTTTGTGGGTTTTACTTTATCGAATGCATTGACCGTCTTTTCCGCTCTAAAAAAAATAGTCAATTGGGTTGTCCATTGCTCTGGCAATTGACTCTCTATATGCCTGTAAAATTGTCCTCCCTGTTTTGTCATTTGTGTCACTGTTTGTTTTGTTATTTCACGAATAAAAGGAAAAAAATAATGAGTAAAAAAAAAATAAAAAATAAGAGAAACTCAAATTAATTTCAATAACTATTGTCAACCATTTACAATCTGTTTGCTTGAAATGTATCAAACACATGTTGAAATGTGCTTTTGGGACTTGGTTTATGACTTTATCTGCTGTGGAGGAATGTGGATGGTCAACATGTATTTTCCTTTGCAGGTACTAATATATCCAGTGTCCAAGTTCATCAGGGTTCACGAAACAGTACATTTAAAGGCTTAAAGGAAGTGACTATTTTACCTCAGAGCGGAATTATATTGATATGAAAATCAACTGTTTTTAGTCTGAAAAGATACATCCGGTGTCCCGAGACCAGATGTGAGATGCTGTGGGATTCAAATAAAGGGCCGATATCCCCTTGGTTTCAGCAAGACTCCAATTATTGTGTTTCACATCAAAACACTTTCCATGCAATTTTATTTGTGTCGCTCCCGTCATCCCCATCGTTTGGTGTGAGGTGTTCATAAAATTCAGTTCAGGCTGTTTTTTCTTGGTCTGACATTCAGATCAAATCAAACATGTTTTATAATTCCAAATGTTTGGTTTTGGAAATAATTAACAACCAACAGGAATGCTCCCTCCCAGCCCCAAATATTAAAACAGTAAATATGTCATGTTACTTTAGTTTTTTTATCATACTATGTCCAAGTATTAATTTTTTTCAAAGGTTTTGTTTTAATTAGTTATTTGATGCAAAAAGAGCAGATGTTATCATGATTGGGTTAATTTAACCCTTAAGTCGTTGAACTTTATAACCGAGTGTCTGCTTCAAACAAAAGAATCTGTTCCAATGTGGACTACCTGCATCTGAGATAAAAATGAATTATGTGGAATAAACAGGCATTATTAAGATCTATGGTGCATTGAGCTCTATTTACAGATTCTACATAGAAATGTAGTGGATTGTCAGCATGGGAAGTGTTCTGGTGTCCGTTTGTAGTACACTTGTAGTCCTATCTATACTGACCAATCACATATCAGCAGACTTTGGTGTATGCAGGAAAAACAGTCCGTACAGACAGGAATAAAAGAAGGAACTGTATCCACGCTTTACCTGCTCCCATCAGTGGTATTCTAAAAATGATTTATGCTCCTCTATAAACAAATATAAGTGCAGCTAACAAACTGTTCAAGATCAAACATTTAAACTTGAGGCATAAATCTGATTCGTGCTGTGTCACAAAAGTGATAAGTCCAACCTTATCCAGAGTTTAGATTTCCAGACTACCTAAAAGGCATCAGAAATGATCCACCACCATTCATCAAAGCAACATTTTAAAAGTTGTTTTCTTTTCCTGGGCAAAGCCTTTATTTTTTACTTTTTACAAATCAGGAAAAGGAAGTCTGGCCTGGAAGTTATTTAACGCTAACCACAGGTTTCACCAGTTTCACAGAGAAACTATGAATTCCTGGAGTAATTTATTCAATGTTGATTGGGTTCTGAGTTTATTTGTGAACCAATGGAGAAAAAGTATGCCTTTATTTGCACATTTATGCAGAGAGGGTTTTTTTCTGCCATTTCTTCCGGTGTTTTGTCCTTTACCATCTCGTCCACAGGCCTTGTCCAGGTCATTTCTTAGTAAAACACTAGCTGAGAATGTTTCTTTTTTTCTTAGATTGAAGTGTCATATTTATTCTTGTGTGTTTCATTACATATACATTTTCCTTGTGAATAAGAGAAAAATAATGTCTGTCAAGAGAAGACCAAAACAGTACATCAACTATATTTAGACTTAAAGTGCACATGAGCTGGTATCGGCAATGGTGAAGTAGTCACAGTACAGCAATGAATGAAATTGGTAAGAGATCTTTTTTTCCCCTAATACATGCAATATTTAATTCTACTGGCCAAAAGTTTCCTTGAAGTTGGCCAGTTGTTGAATCTGCTCACTCTGCATTGAGTGGCGTCTCCACAGCATTTGTTTGGCTTTGGAATCCCTGGGGAAACCTGGTGCACAGGGTAGAAAAGGCTTTGACCCTGTATGAACAGCATTCAGTGTCTTGCTGCTGCCACTCAAAGGGTAAGAAGCACTAGAAGTGACCCCAATATCTGGTATAGGAGCATGGGGATTGAGAGGAGGGAGATATCCAGGGCGAGTGTGGGCGATGTGATCCAGAAGAAGGGCTCCTGAGCCTCTTCGCTCCAGCCCTGCTGCTCCTCTTTTGGGGACAAAGCTCTCCAATGATTCCCTGGATCCTGACAGAGTAGACGATACACTGTTGACCAGTTTGGACTTTTCTGTTCCTGTTCCATTCCCTGCAATATTTTTGGAGCTATTATCTTGGCTGCCAAACTGTGGTAACTGAGAGTCTGAGCTGTAGTGGTCAATGCCGATGTTCCTCAGACGGAAAACATTCTGCTGAATGTCTTGGAGCAAGTTTGGGTGGGAAGCAGAATGTGGTGAACTTGCAGCACTGTCATATGACATCTTTCTACCAAAGACTCTTTTTCCACATCCTGCCCGAGTCTCATTTCCTGAAATGTTTTCCAGTGCTCTGAGAAGTCCTGATGAGTCTTTGACGTCGATGCTGTGGTGGCGTGAGACAGCTGGAGGTCTTCCATGGAATGCAAGGCCGTTCACTCTAAAGGACAACTCCTCCTCAGGTGTAATTTCTGCTGGCTCCTCAGTTAAGGAGGAGGCCTGGCTTTGCTGGAGCAACAGGGAGGAACTTTTGGACCACTGCTCGGACTGTAACCTCTGGAGGTTAAGTCGTTTATCCACCCCAGGAATGCGTAAAGGACTAGGATGATGGTTTGGAGAGCTTGGGCGAGATGTGATTAAACCAGGCCCTGAGCATAAACACTGGGGATCCCTGAGGCCAAGAAGGGGACTGCCAGGCTGGGGAGAAACACTTGCTGAGGAGCCCTGTGGAGGAGTTCGTAGCTGGAACTCAAATGGCCACATGCAAGAGGATGTCGGGGTGTAATGCATTCGCTCCTCAAGATCAGGAGGTGGAGGGACATTGAGGTACTGCTTTGTCATCTGATGGCCTGATGGCAGTTTGTTGGTGGTGATGATGATAACCTCCTTACCCTTTGCTTTACAGGCGTCCAGGAGGACCCTCAGGACGTCACTGTTGCCTGAATTGACAGCATAAACCAAAGCTGATAAACCGGTGTGATCCTCCAGAGTTGGATCAGCTCCACTGCTCAGCAGAAGGGACAGAATTTCAGCTCCAGCTTGTTCTAGGCATGCATGCATCAAAGCCGTTTTTCCTGTCTTATCTTGGATGTTTGGATCAGCGCTATTTTCCAGAAGATACCTGGTGGGAGAAAAGGTAACAGTTATAAAACCAGGAAACACCTGAATTGAAGCTAATAATCTTCAATGGCAAAACATTATTTTAGGAGTCTGTTTGTACCTTGCATTAACATCCGTCCTGGGGGAACTGATATACAGTAAAGGGAATAGCTCATCATAGGTGTGAACACACCCTAATGTGCCCTGAAGATGGGTCGGGAACCGACAGCTCAGACCACATACGGAGGTAGTCTGGCATACATTTATCCATATTGTTTCAGTAGTATGAACACTCATGCATCCTGGGCAGCATTAAGGACCGCCCCCTCAACTGGTAGAACAAGCTGCCTCCCTCTGGGTGTAAACAATGATGCATCCAACTTTTTCAAACCGGACGGCACTTATTTGCATGTGAGGCAGGGAAGTTAATTCTGATCTCAAGTACTCTGCAGAGATGCATTGTTAATGCAGTGTAAATGCCCGTACTTAGAAAAATATGTAAGATAACTACTGAATTAAATAATAAATTGACCTCACTATATCATCAGACATTAGGGAAAAATGCTACGTTAAAGAACTGGCTTCACTCAAAAAAATGCAGGAGCCAGTAGGGTTATGTCCTCCTTCTAAGTTTAGATTCAGGTCCAAAATGGTATGTCGTTTTGACCTGAGAAGGAAGGTGGTTTTAAGACATCCCCAAATAAACGTTTTGGATGCCCCTTGGTTTGCCAGGCAAACGGCAAACCAACAGGTGTTGCAGCGATGGAAGCGGGCAAGAGAACTGGTTCAGATATAACTGATTCTACCCGACCTAAAAAGCCTCTGCATGTTTTCTAATAAGCTCCATGAACAGAAACATGGAAGAACTGGGATAAATATTGGAGATGCTTTTGAAAAATGGAGAGAGGTTCGAACCCAGAAAGGTTTCAAGACTGATGCAGAGCTGGTTAGACTGACGCTTCAGTGTCTGCGACATGGCAACCATGTGCCGATCAACTCTAGGTAGGAGGGGGCGGGGGGGGACAGCCCTCTTCAATGTTTTGAATTTGGAGTGCATTACCTATTATGCTAGGAGTCAGAGTTACATATCGCTCCTTTAAGAGCTATCCACTTTTTATCAGATCAGCCTGGATGGATGTTAATGCAAGGTGAAAACAATATCAATATCCTGATAAAGCATACCGAACCATCTTCTGTTTGGGTACACTCTGTGAATCTGTGTGGCGTGTCTTGCAGGCCACCATGAGTGGTGTCTCGCCTTGCTCGTTACTCTCATTTATGTAGGCCCCACCCTCCAGGAGAAGACGGGTCAGACGCAGACGACACAAATAGACAGCCTTCAGCAGAGAATTGCCATCTGTTCGGACCTCTGTTGATTCATCCATCGTGAGGATCTTTGCTTCCTTAAATTCACCTTCAGTGTCGATAAGATGAAGCACCGTCACTTGTTCATCCAAGGATCCACACAGTCTAGTTCCTGCAGAGAAAAAGAGGTAGACTAAAGTTTCAAGTGAAGATCTTCACGTTTGCAGCCATTGACATCTATTGAATCTGTGGATCCTCAAAACACAACAGAACTGCAGATACATAGCTGATCTCACTGCGAATCTTTGCTTTATCTCTGAAACCAGACTTCTGCAATCCCACTGTAAGACTGCTTTGTACCCCAGATTCTCACATGACTAGAATACAAAATGAAATACTGGAGAAGTAGCCTACAAAAGATTGGCAATAGAATCAGATTTGTCCCTTAGATACAAAGCTTCAATATTTGTTCCTTTTTTAAGGTCAGCACATCAACAAACTCTTATTCTACCTGTAAGAACCATATTGTCCTGAATATAGTATGACCTTGGGGATAAAACGACCCCCCACTTTTCAAGACACATTTTTAGAAAACATACTTTTTGAAGAGCAAATGTTATTTTTCCAAGTCAGGGGTCTCCAACACGTTGCCAATGAGCTATTGGACAGATTTTCAGTAGCTCACCAAGATGCTCGCAGAATGTGTACACAAAATCTGACAACAATAAATGCACCTTTAAAGCCTCTTTACACTTCAGCCAAGAAAGTTTTTATTTTTACAAGAATGTAAAGTACGAGTGTATATGCCTTATCTGCATTATCAGTGTTTCAGTTGGCAAAAGGAGCAACGTAAAGCGTGACTACAACAAAGTCCATGGTAACTTTGCACGGGACTTCCTTGCAGGTGAAAGAGCTGAAAGCGACACTTAAGTATTTGTAAGGAGACGAGTCAGTTGGAAGTTCACTCATTACTGTGGAAATCTCTATGATATCAGATGTACCTGCGGAACTCCTACCATCCGTAATATTTTGGTTCAGAATTGGCCTTAAGTACATTGAAAAAGCTGCACTTTGTAATTAAAAATAAGTAGTTCATCCTGTTTTAACACATTGTGAATCAGAGTAATATTATTCAGCTAAAATGTGGCTATACATTATATACAGTCATATTAATTAGTATGATCTGAAATACACTATTGGATGGCAAAAAAACTTGTGTCTCCCTCATGGCCAGGGTAGTTTCTATAAAATTTCCATCCATCCATAAAAATATGCACCTTCTTGTGTTGGACACTAGAAAGCATCATTCTTATAAGTGGAAACATGACATAACAAAGCTCAAGAAGCAACTCACAAATGTCAGAATGGTGAAGGATGACCATTGGCCGAGACTGGCATCAAATGGGCACATCATTTTCCAAAAATAATGACATTTGAACAATCAAGGTTAAACGTTTGACGTGTTGTCTTTGAGCTATTTCTAATGAAATATGGGGTTTCAATGTTTTGCAATTTGTTACATTCTGTTTTTATTTACATTGAACACAGCATCCCAAACTTTTTTGGAAAAAAAGGTCAAAGAGCCTCCAATTCTACAACTCCAAAATTAATTTAAGAGACACCTTTGTCCAAAGCGATGAACATCAGAGAGTAAGTACAACACAAGCGATGATCTACAGAGGAGGAAACAAGGTTGGTGAGTGCAAACCAACAGCTTTAAGCCGGATCAGACACAGGTGCCGACTGGCAGTGCACATAGGTTAAAGTTAAAGTTAATATATCATAATCAACAGCTATATCGACAGAGTTCTAATCAGCACCAAAGCCATCCTAAATATCCTCATAATCAATATCATTCAGTGTGTAGGTGCTCCTGAAAGAGCTGGGTCTTTAGCTTTTTCATAAAGATGCAAATGGACTCTGCAGAACGAAAGGAGACACCCTAATATGTTATAAAGCTGAGAATCAACGAGGTGCTTAAAACAAATCAAGTTAACCTCTCAAATGAAGACACATTATCCACAGATGCACGAGTATGATCAGATAGTCAAAGTCTTCAGCTTTATACTCACAGTTCTGTATCTGACCTATGTTGTTATAACATATTTAATTGAATGTTACATCATTTTGCAGTATGTGTATTCTGAAGCTCCTTGTACCTCAGTGTGCAGCCTTTCTGTCTGTTGCCTTGAATCCTCACAGTGAATGTCAGACGTCTGAGAAGATTATGCATTCATATGTCTGCTTTTGTGTTAACCCTTCAACATTCACTATAATAGTTGCTGCTTTGACTGCAATAACAGCAGTTTAAAATCCCAAATCACAACAGCTGCTATATGTAGAGGCAGTGTGAAGTAGTGATAGACAGACAGTTAAAGGGAAGAACTGTAGTTTCATTTGGCTTCAGATGTCAGAACAGAAAGTGTTCGTCATCTGCCTGTTTTCACTCCTGCAGCTAGTGTGAGTGGCCTTGTGTCTCTTATCCAAGTCTGTAAAACTGACGGACAACTTATTCTCAGTGTATCTGCCAAGATCAGACAACACAATATCAGCACTATGATGTCCTAAATACAGAAAAATGAGTCATACTGTGTGGTCTGGCATCATGGAATATAACTGATGCAGCATCAGGATGCCTTACATCCAGACATTAAGAAAAAAAATCAGTCGGAATGAGTTCGACAAGTTCTCTACCATCGTCAGTCACCATGATTAAAATGGACACATGCAGAGTGAACAGAGAATAGTAATGATTTCCACTACAGAAGAGCGGAAGGGCTACTTAACTATTAATGGACGAAGCCTGCAGGTGTGTCTTTGCCTCTGGGTCTGAAGAGTTCCCCGTTGAGCATTTAAAATAAGTCTTGTGTTGGAGTTCGTAATGTTCCAAATTCAAAATGATTGGAATTTTACTGTAAATGCATACCGGCCCCCAATGTCGGTCGACCCCATATTTAAATCACATCAAGAGCATAGCTGAATCCAACCTTTGTAAAAAATATCTCAACACTCTGATAAAGTAGCACAACATGATATAAAATGGAAAGAACTTCATTCTCGTGAAAAGTGGGATTAAATTGAATTTAAGGGACGTGTTTCTTGTTTTTATGTAGAAATAATTGGACGCATTCGTAACTTTTTGGAAATTATGGATTTTCTGAGGATTTTTGTCTAACTTTTGTCCTCTCTCTATTCTTTACTTATTTAAAGTTACTCACTGTGTGTCTGTTAATGTTTTATCCATTTGGTTATTCTAATGACATGTTACTGCCAGTACTTAATAACACTAGTGGTGTCTTTACAATGCTGTAATGGTTTATTTGTGAGGAGTGTAATGTACTGTGTGAAGAGCTGCAGGTTTGGACCTCAGCATGGAGCCTTTTCTGTAGGGTGACATTCAAACCCCCCCAGCAGAGCTTGTTTGAGGGGTCAGGTCTGGCCTTCAACGAGCGCCAACACAGACAGAATGACTAATGAGCAAGGCAGCAGAGAAAATGTCATTCCTTAACATTTAATCACTCCTCTTGTAAAGGCCTCTCTGGCTCCTTCATTTCACACAACTGAGAGGGACTGAGATATTATTATTAAATCATTCAAATGAAAATCTTTGTATGGTGCTGACAAGAAAAATACAAAATCTTCTGCTGTTTGTCTTTCTTTTTGTCACTTCTGTTTTATTCCTGAGATAAGCACAATATAGACATTACAATGGACTGTCCATTGTTTTTTGTGTGTGTGCAATTTAGAACATTTAACTCACACAACCCAACAACAACTGAGTTACCTTATTAATATAGAAGATCCTTTAATTTAGACATCAGTGAGTTATCAATTATCAATGAGCTCGAACATTGGTTGGCACATTCCAAGGGGTCTTCACCCAGTTTGGGTATTACTGTGATCAGGGCTATGTTTAGGTTTCTGAGAAAAATGCCGTTTCAACACATACTTTATGTTTCCAACCATACTGGTCTCAGAATATCCCAATTGTTAGATAGAGCTCTACTGGCATTCCTTCTATAAGTTGGGTACTGCCCTTGTTTTCAGCTTTGTCTGCTGTAAATAACTCATCCAGTGTAATAGTAGTGTTCAGAGTTTTACTGTCCTCTAAAGTAAGTGTAGGGAGGTCCAACCCACTAAATCATTTGTGAAGTCATCTTCCAAAGGAAACAAACCACTAGAACTACACAACTAATTATTGAATATCTCTTATTTCTTTAGTCGAAGACACAACTCCAAGTTTAGCACATCTGATTGTTGGTATGGACCACTTAGCTTCTTGTTGCTTAAGCACCAATGCCAAAAGGTGGCTTGGCCTGCTCCATTCTAATTCATACTTTATATGCAGTAATAAAGTAATAATACTGTTTGTTTAATATGGATCAAAGGTTCTGCCCATCTTTGTTTTGTTTTGAGCTGATTTTCTTTTGTATATGTAGTCTCCTCCGCAAGGCAAGAGCTAGTATCTTTCTCATTCTTGCGCAAGCTAATCTGAATGTTGTCTTTTTTGTTGAGGACCATGCCAAACTTCTTCGCCTGGATGTCTGATTTGTCTTTCAAAGAACAGAGAAAGTTGTCATTTTCTGCCACATGCTATAGGGTCAAGGGTATTTTCAAGCGAGACCTTTAACATGTGGGCCAGACTTTCTTGGAGAGATTCCATCTCTGTAGCCATCGTTCGTTTGATTAGCATAGCTAATTCCTCCGGTGACTTGTTACACTGGCCTTCTGCTGGAATCCTGCTTCTTAGCCGATTGCCAATGATTGCCAATGAGCCTAAATAATGTAAAGGAAGGTTTTGAATCAGAGCTTGTTGCCATGTTGCCTCGTCCCTCTGCTGTCTTACTCCAGTCCATAAAAATATTTTTTGGGCCTGTGTGCATTGAAACCACTTTTTGTGCTGGCAGCGCCCATGACCTCAGTTTCACAGCACTTCTCACCAGCCCATATTGTTGCTAGGTTACGAAAGTTAATTCTGCTTCCCTAGTGATATTAGTTTGGTTTTAGTATCACTGTGGGCTTAATATTGTTATTCTTTATTCAAGAAAATATCCCCAAGAAAACATAAAAACAATGTACAGTATATGAATCCTGTCCTGGCATTTACAGCAGCCCAAGACCTGGACCTGTCGAATAGACAAGTCAGGTTTTTTTTAGCCTCCTTTATTGTTGTTGACCAAGCTGATATCAGAAGTTCTGCCCCTTCTTGATTTTGATTAGTCAGTTTGGGAGATGTTAATCATCTCTGCCCATAACTGCTACTTTCAATATTTTGCCTTAAAATGTTCAACAACTGGTTTTATATTATTGTTCTCCCGTTTTCCTCTCTTCTTTCACTAGAACTTAGTGGTAATGTAATAATCATGTAAATATAGAAAATGTAATTTCCCATCTTCTGTGCAGTCCTGTGTCAGTTAAAATGACCTTGAACATGTAAAGAAGGCTAATCCATTCGGTTTTGCTCCATCATTGCCTGACTCAGAACTTCAGACAAGATTTGATCTTTTTTGATGCTTTGTACGAAGACAATTCAAAAGAAAACAAAATAGTTTGGAAGCACACGTTTTTTTTTTTTTCACTTATCCCAGCCTGGATATGATTCATACTTTTTTATTCTGAATCGGGAAACAGGATTTCTGTGTCATTGGAGTCAGATCACGATTAAACTCTCATCTCACCTTTTAGGGACATTTGCAAAGAAACAACAAACTATAACTCATCATTTAACTTCTTTTCTGCAGAAAAAGTTAAAGTTGCAGAAACTTACCTGAATGCGTCTCATTCTTCAGTGTGAAAGGTCCAGGTCCAGGTTCAGGTCCAGGTCCAGGTCCAGGTCCAGGTCCAGGTCCAGGTCCCTCCTGTTGACAGGTCAGTCAGAGTCCAGCCTGATGAGAAATCAGTCAGTCACTCAGCAGAGATCTGTGCCGGGAGTGACTGATGAAGGAGGGATGAAGACTAATATACGTCAGATCAGTGTGGAAGGACGGCCTATAGCAGCTGAGAAGCAGGAAGCACTCAGCCAATGACAGCACATCTTATTGTGCAGCAGCCTCAGTGCAGCAGACAGGGGTCTTTGGTGAAGTATTTGCGCAGGTAAGACTAATTTCTTTTCAACTTCAGGTATTCAGTCTGCTGATGTGTGGAGGGACAATAGTGGCGCTGACGTCAGCGAACAGTTCAAGGCGACGATAGATTTATTCTGGTGAGGATTACACAACAGAGAGCTTCAGTCACTTCATGGATGTATTTCCATATACAGAAGTCAATGATGGAGAACGGATGTGAAAATAAGTCACCTGAATGCTTTAGAGACCGACAAGGATGTAGATTTGATATCTCAGGAAGGTTTAATAACCCGTTGTCCTCTGTTGTGTGAGAATTAAAAACAATTGTAATGTCAGTTTGATGAAATGTTTAAACTGTCCCTTCCTGAGTGATGAAGTCCTTGGAAAAGCTCATCAGAAATGAGGTTTAAACGCAGGTGGAAACATCTATTGACCCCCTGCAGTGTGCATATAGGTCTGGCAGGGGGATGGAAGATGCTGTTGTCTCTCAATTAGGTATTTAGTATCGTCACCTTGATGGAATCAAAGCTCATGCTCGGCTTTTATTTATAGATTTCCCTTCTGCTTTTAATACCATACAGCCTCATCTTTTAGCAGAAAAACTCATTCACAATTTTAAGTTGGATCATAATCTTGTAGGCTGGGTACTAGACGTTTTAACTGAGAGGTCTCAATGTGTGAGAGTAAACGGCTCTTTTTCCAATCAGCTGTACTCCTCCATTGGTTCTCCTCAAGGATGTTGTCTCTCCCCTTTATTATTTATCTTGTACACAAATGAGTGCTGTAGCAATCACATTAGGAGGCATGTATTTAAATTTGCAGATGACACAGTCATTTTAAGTCTTCTTGAAGGGGAGGAGCATCCCCATGGGACTGTGGTTGATGAATTCACATCCTGGTGTGATGAGTCTTTCCTTCTGCTAAACCTACTGAAAACAAAGGACATGATTATTGATTTTAGGAGGATTCAATCTAGTCCTGTGCCAACCATATTATAGAGATGCTGGTATAGAGATAGTGAACAGCTACAAATATCTGGGCACTGTGCTGGACAACAAACTGTCCTTTGAGCAACATGCTGTTGTTACCACAAAGAAGGTCCAACAGAGGTTGTATTTCTTTTAATGTATCCTCTGAGATGATGACCCTCTTTTATAAAAGTTTTATTGAATCAGTTTTAATGTTTTGTATTATTGCCTGGTATGGTAATCTGGCTCTAGCCAATAAAAACAGACTTGGTAACCTGGTTAAAGTGGCGAGCAAGATTGCAGGGAGGAGTCGACCTCTACAGCAGGCAGGTTTTCAGAAAGGTGACTTCTCTCCTGCAGAGCCCAGATCAGCCTCTCTTTGCAGAGTTTGGTCTTCATCCCTCAGGCAGACGGTACAGACTGCATCGGGTCTCATTTGTACCTGCTGCTATTTGTCTGTTTAATAGCAGTTGAATTCTAATTCCTTGCTCATTTTTATCGTGATGCTGGAGCATCTCTGCTGGTCTTCATGTTTCATGTTGTATGTACTTATGCACTTGATGTTTGGATGATTTATTAGTGTTGTTTATGTATTTGTATGTCTCCTGCTGCAAACAAGTTTCCCTGTGGGGACAATAAAGATACCTTTGACCTTTGAGTAGATTTCTCTACTTCATACTGATTCATCTATTTTAGTTTGGGATTTTATATGTATGTTTGTAGTTCATAGTACCCAATATCAATCATTAAAAGGCAGGGTTGCATGATTGTGAAATTAGCATTCCGTTAGTCCCCCGTCTCTGCACCCACCCCATCCCCTCTGTGCTCCCTCTAAGGCCACGCCCACTTACATGCACGAGCGCCGTTACTCCAGAAGCGGACCTCAGCTCATCGCTTGCATTGTGTAGAAACTACGTCGTCTCATGTCTCATTCAGCGCAAAGTAAACTCAGAGTATAAACTCCATCGTCGGTGCCACGCTTTGAGTGTGGGCTAGTGCAGCCAAGGGGTAGAGAACTAGCAGGGAGACAGGGAGGCCTGATTGGTTCATCAGATTGGTACCTCGTGGCAGACATTGGTCGAAGTTTTTACATGCTAACAACTGATACAGATGACAGATTTTCTTTGTTCCTTTTTCAGAACACGAGTTATTAATGTCTGTCAGGACCTAAAGACAATTTAAACCAAAATCTTAAAAAGTCTATCTGGAGAAAATTACCAACCCTGCCTTTAATCAATAGATTGTTTGCTTTTAAAGCGCTAATTCATATTGAAAAGAAAAAATCCTGCACACTACTCTTGCTCAGTATCACCATTTTATTAGAAGTGTGTACTTGTGTACAGCTTTTCAATGAGACAGTTTGATGTTCTACGCACCCACTTCATGAGATAGTTTGATGTGACCTCCTGAAAAGAGCCAATTCACAACAAATGTTATGAACTCTTTTAACAGGCAGACACGACTCATGTTGAACAGAACAGACTTCTACTGAGACTGTGTTGGGCTTACAGGAAGAGAGAAAGAACAACAGAAACAACTACAAATCACATCTCTGACTGCATTTTCACCAACAATGGTAAAGGGATGTGTAGTTTGAGCAGGAAGATATGATAATAGACCATTAGCATTAAAAACATTAAACATTAGCATAATATCACACAATAGCTGCCCGAATATCTGAATTATGTGATCAAAATGTAAATATAATTGCCTGGAAGAAAACTCACCAAAGTGTCCGCGAAGTAAAAATGAAGATGGAACATTTTTGCACATGTTTTGGCAATGCGATGTGCTGAAGGACTTTTGGAATTCTATTCATTCCTTTACTAAATCTGTTTTGGAAATGGAATTTGATTTAAACCCTTGTCTATATTTATTAAATGACTCCCCAGATTTTCAGTTAGATAGGAAAAAAATGCAGAATATTAATAATTCTAACATATTTTGCCAAGAAATGTATATTACTTTTTTGGAAAAATGACTCTGCCAACCTTTAAGTGTCACAATTTTTACCATTAGAGAAACTAACTTTAGAAAAATGTAACCGTGGCCATATTTTTCAGGACTTTTGGCTTCCATTGATCTGCTGCTTGGAGGAATTTTCTAAAGGTTGTCAACAATGATAATGCAATGATGTTATGATATCTAATTATTTTTTTTCAATTTATTTAATTCCCCCCTTTTTTTTGTCTCGTCTTATTATTTTTACTATTATTATGAGTATTAAGATTAAGAGTATTATTAGTATTACTGTTAGGATTGTTTTTCTTGTTTTCGCTTTGTTTTTCTGTGTATGCATGGAGGCCTATGTATGCAGACATGCATGTATGTATGTGTTCATGTTGGTGGAGGGAAGGCATATACTGACATTCTGTGAACAGTTTGTTGATCGTTGTATACCCATCCCAAATAAAAAGATGATAAAAAAAAAAAATGTAAATATAAGACAAAAGAAAACACATTCTCTGCAGCACATTTTGTAGAAGCTGCTCGTGTTGTTCTATTCATGTTTTATTTCTTCTTGTTCTGTCCATTGGCATGTGTTTACTTCAAAGGCAGTGAGTTCACTTCTCAAGGCCACCTTACATTTGGACATTAGATGTGGCCTTTTCCTTCTCACTTTTCAGATTTTAAAAATCTTTTTTCGTCTCCATGACCTAGTTGTAGATTGATTTTTCTAATAACATTTCTCTGAACAGCTGGCAAAAATCCATTCAAGGGAAGATGGGAGTTGATCATTTTATATTTAATTTCTCAATTTAATATACTTTATAATTTGGACATTTTGCTCTTTTATCGTGACACATGCCACATTCTTGAAGTCCCTAAATACACATTAGTACAGACAGAACCTGTGGACGTGCATATATGGAGCAGAGATGTCAGAGCGAGAGGCCTGCAGGGACTGGTGCACCGAGCAGTTTGGGGGCTCAGTTCCTTGCTCAAGGCGCACCTTGAAAGTGGTCAGGAAGTAAACCAGCACCTCGCCTGCATCCAGTCCCAGTGCCAGACTTGAACCGACATTTCCGGTTCCCAACCCAAGTCCCAACAGACCGAGCTACTGCTGTCCTAAAGGTATATAATAATAATAATTATATTAAAATATTGAACTCCTCTCTGTTGTTTCATTTTAACTCTGAGCTAAGAGCAACATATTTGAAAGCTTTGTTGGTGGTCTCAAGATCATGTGTAATTTGTAATGATGCAGTAAAAGTTACATAACACATACCTCACATAAAGCTATTCGACACATCGAGAGCCCTGGTTAGACTGACACTTAAATCTCGTTCATACGTGGTAAATGGACTTGAGCTTGTATTGTTACTCCTACACATTCACACACTGATGTCAGAGGTTTCTATGTTAAGCGTCCATCATAAGCTATCCAATTCATACAGATTTATAAACCACCAACAAAGCAGTAGGAGCAACTTAGGGGGTTTACTGTCCTGCTCAAGGACAGAGCGGACATGTGGCTGCAGGAGCCGGGGGATCAAACCCCCAACCTTCTGGTTGAGAAACAGTTGACTCTACCACTGAGCCACAGCCACCCAATGTCCCTCACAATGGAAGATGTTTCACTTTTGAATGGGTGGTGGTGAAATTTATGCTGTGTTCACAACATATCCAAGATGAAAGACAAAGAGACCAAGTCAGACAATCTGGTGACAGTTTTTGGGTTTATATCAGTGCTACTGGTGATACGATGTATTCACAATATAAACATGAGTGAAAAAAAAAAAATAACATACTGCTGAACAGAGGATGTAAAAAGATCAAACCGGTCCTGGTATAAACATCATCACCCCCACTCAGTAGTGATTAAGGGGAATTTTGCAGTGCATGTGTGTGTGTGTGTGTGTGTGTGTGTGTGGGGGGGGGGGGGGTTATATTAAATTTGTTTTATTTGAGGTTAAACAGTGATATAAAAAAATGTGACAAAGTTCAAAGTCTTCTAAATGCACTTTATTCATCCAGTGCACACATTACATCATGTAACAAAACATGACGGGGTAAATTACAAACATAAAATCACTTTTAACTCCACAATGAGTCATGTTTCTTTTCCTGAGCAGTCAGACGTGAACCTGTTCAGTCTATAAATACAGGCTCCTCAACCTGTAAACAACTACACAGTGGAGATCTTTGAGTTCATTTCAACACAGAAATAAAAAAATGTTTTTACAGCTTTGATTCCTTTTTAATTGTCTCTACTCTCATAGACTTCAAATCTGTACTGGATGCCGTTCTCCTCCTGCAGCTCCTGTGACACTCCTGGAAACCTGCAGGAGAAACAATCCTTATTGTTAAATCAGGTGTAAAATAATCAGGGTTAAATCAGGGTTTCTATATGAACTCTCAGGGCCTCGTCATAAAACTTTAAAGATCATTCACTAACAAAAACATTTGCTAAGTTAATGGAGGGAAATAATGAAACCAATAAAAACTTTTAAAATTAACTCCCCCTCTACTAATTACAGTAACATTAAAAAAAGTATTGTGATGTTTGTTTGTTGTCAAAATACTCTACTGATTTCCCCGCCCGCACATAGATACATTAAATGGATTAAAATTGTCCTTTAATTTCCTTTACAGTGGTGTAATCACACAACCTGTAAATGCTGCTGTTCAGCTAGAAAGCTGCTGTTAGGTTGAAGGTTAGGTTGAGACAGCATTTCCAGCATGGTGACCACCATCGACGGGGTGATGTCGCTCAGGCTTTGTCCATGATTATTTTCAGTCTATGGCTGCAGCTGTCCCACAGCCACAACACAGAGTGAGTTGATCATCTGTCTCTTGACCCATGTGATGTCACTTAGCTCTACAATGTCAGTTATCAAGTGTTTAAGTACAATAAACACCAAGAAGAAGAAAAATGCCATCCAGAGCTTCATAATAAGACTTAAGCGTCAAAGATAAATATCCTGAACATGTGTGTGGATCTTACTCTGGCAGCAGACGGTATTTATCTGGACTGATTTCAGGGAGAAATGTGTCGCACTCAAACTGCTTCAAGATTTGTGTGACAAACAGTCTCCTGCTCCCCGAGCTCTCCATCATCTCCTGCGTAACCCAGAGAAACAAACATGTTACTACAAAAGGAAGCAGGTGTTGTGCATGCAGAAGGTGTGACCAAGAACACACAGCTGTGACCAATGTGATCCAGTAAAAAGAGGCTGTGCTGTCTTTACATATTTGTGGAGTCTTAATGACTTATGGTGCTAAAGGTTGTGGAATAATTCAGCTCATCGTTTCAGCCAGCTGCTGGGAAGTGAGCTGTAATAACTTCATCTTAAACCTAAAGGAAAGAAGCACATGAAAGATCATGACCTATCAGATCACTGTTTAGGATGGACCTGATAGTTTACAAGGAACAAAGAAAAAAATATTCTGTAATGATGTGTGACACTTGAAATAACAATCGGAGCGCGTCAGAGACTAAACTCTGACCGGGCGTTGCAGACATTACAGCCCGTTTCACTGCAGGTGACTGAAGAAATCCACTGGTGCAAAACCTTTTGTAATTTGTAAGACTTCAACAATACATCAAAGACATGAACCATAAGAGCATGGTGAAATCTGTCCACCAACCTTGTAGAGAGAGGTCCCTCCTATGACCCAGACCTGGTCTGCCTTGTCTGCCAGCTCGGCGTCCACCAGTCTGAGAGCCGAGCTGAAGTCTGCAGCCAGGTGATGAGCACCTGCAGGAAGCTCTCTGGAGGAGAAGAGGCACTAAATCAGCTCACTGTGAAAAGTAACGCTGAGTATGGAGACTGAATCATTTCTCTTTAAATATACTGCCATATGTTATGATACAGTAAGCAGGGCAATGTCGTGATATTTCCACTCTCATTTTGGGGAAAAAATTGTTCAAAGATCAAATCATTCAGAGTGCTGGAGTATGCTTTTTATCAAATCCATCATTTGAACATTTAATCTAGAACATGTTTTAAAAATATTTGTTTGTAAGAATCAGACTCCTCAGATAAACCTACTTGGCAATAAAAAAACATCTGCAATCATTTCTTCCTAAATAAAACTACACCTGACTCTTCCTGTGCCTTTTCTGTCTCCTTTTAAATCTATTTGTTATTTGATATACTTTTTTAACCCCTTCTTTTTTTAACTCTGTTATTTAGAGACATGCTTCTCACACACATGAAGCTGAAATACACACATGCTCAAACAGGACCTGTGGACATGCAATAGTGGAGAGATGCGGGGGCCGCTTCATGGGAAGCACACCAGGGCTGTTGGGGGGGGTTTGGTGACTTGCCCAAGAGCGCTTCAGCAGTGTTAGGGAAGTGACCTGGCACCTCTCCAGCTACCCAAGTCCCTACAGCCTGAGCTACTTCCACCCCAAAATGTGTCATCTTCTTGGGCAGTTAAACCGTCAACTATCACCCAATTTCCACAGCCGAGGTCCATCAGCTCCACGGAACGCAAACTGCCTCACTTGAGGCGTGAGTGCAGCTGTAGACACATCACAGTAGAACTACAAGATTACGCGGCACTAAAGAGACAAACGTGCAAACAACGTGTTGCTTTGTCTTTCCTTGGCTGATTTGTTGGGTTTTTTTGGAGCCTGTTTTGACTAAATTCTGATAACGTGATGGAAAACACGACCTTGAGTCCGTAGATTGTGTTTGATTTTGAAATTGACCGGACGCTCTGTGCGTTTCCTTGTCTGACTTCCTGTCCGGGTCGTTCTATTCTGTCCAGCTTGATGCTTGCCTGTAGTGTACTCCTTGGAAAATTGACCTGCAGCGTATTTGAAACTGAGCAGGGTGTAATGGCGCTGTAATGGTGGAAATACAATCACTGACTAGTGGCAGTGGATGGCTGAGTGTGCAGTGCATGGAGTATGTGGACATTGGGAGTCAGAATCCAGATCACTCTCTACACTGAGTGACTCACAGCTTCAGCGGTATGTAAATACTTATTGAAAGTAATACACACAGGCTGTGGTGTATCCACAGTGAAACATAACGTGTGTGTATTAATATGAACAGTGTGTAACACTTACTTGCACTGCCTGCTGAGCACGATGTTGATCCTGTTGTTTAAAGGTCTGTTTTTCTCCGGGATTGAGAACCACGTCTTCCTGCCCATGATCACCACATTCTGCTTACCTGCAGGAGACAAAGGTTACCTTTTTAAGTTCATGGCTCCAGGTTTACTGCTTTAGCACGTACCGTCCAATCTGTGTTACTTGGTGGGACTTTCTTCCAGGAGTCTAAACATCCAGCTACTGCTCTCAGATTCTGTGGCATCGACACGTTTAATCCAAGCCGTAGACACACAGGCGTTGAAACAAAACGTCATCAGTGTGAAAGCAGATCACTTTTTCTCCTGAAAAGTGAACAGCCTCCTAGGCCTTTATGAAACATTTAGCCTGTCTTGTTTTTCTTGTTTTTTTTACAGCCATTCTGGCTCTTTGGAAAATGTGGTCCATTGCCAAGAACAGTCCTTCTCACCTCATGAAGCACAGATCTAAACAACACACTTTTATTGATTAGATGTCAGAGAGCGCTGCAAACACCAGAGACCCAGGAGCAGCTCACGTTAGCGCTGTAGACCAAAGAGGATCCACTCCATCCAAACAGACGAGGCGTGATTTTAACTCACCACCAGCTCTACGATCTGTAAGCCACGACTAAACACACTGATAGTAAGGTATGTTGTTGACGACATGTTTCATATTAGGGCCTAACTGATATGAGATTTTTGGGGATGATACCGATGTTGATACTGAGGAGAGAAAAAAAAATCAGATACCAATATATCAGCCGATAGCTTTATTAGATCTGTGCTCAATCTGGAGAGGTAGCTATAGATATACACGTTTATTGTGTTGATCCCTCCAATGCAGTTATCAAACACGTGGTGAAAAGATATTTAATTAAGACAAGATGGTCACTCAACTGGAAAGTAACCATACATGTACGTGCATCACCGTTTTACACTGTGGCGAGTGATGACTCTTGTTGTAATCCATACAGCGCCCTCTGCTGGTGACAGCCAGAAAGAAAACTGAGAGTGTAATACAATAAAACTCAAATGATAAATGATATTTAACAGGTGAATAAATCTACTAATATCGGCGCTCATCTGTGATAAAAATGAGCCGATACCGATAGTCACTAGATATGTTAATATCGACCGATATTTTCGGCTGGCTGATTAATCGGTCGGGCTCTAAATCATATTACAGTCTGTTGTCTTCAGAGAACTCATTTGCATAATGCCCACAAATTGAAAAGGGCCACAATGTTGTATGAATATGAAAAGTTGTTTCCTCTCACTCTGTCACTAAATTAAATGAAGTGAACAATAATATGAGTATTGAAGCAGAAAAAGTTCCACTTTCCCAAGAACCCCTTGACTTTACTGTCATTACACTGATGTACAACTCAGAAATACAACACAACTACAACGACCCTCTCTGAGTTAAACTACAGACAGATGTGAAAATACATGCAGTTAGAATATTTTGTGTGTTGTGGCCGAAGGTTGAATCATTAAATATGAGTTAAGAATATGAAATATGAGAAAAGACAATGACTGGTATGAAAGCTTTAAACTCTCTCAGGTGTTTTGCTCTATAATGAAACTGTAAGAAGAGTGCTTGAATATGAAGTCATTGTCCTGTTTTAATGGCTAGATGTCTTACACACACGTGGTAAATGAATGCTTTGGTTTCATAACAGTGACATGGACTTGTTGTTCACCTCATGATTCATTATTAACCTTTGACCTCTGAGCATGTGATGTAATAAACATGACAGTATAAAGTAGATTTAACTCACCGTCTACAGATGCAGTCGATGTCATCTTTCGGAAATGTTTGAATTCGTTACTGTAGATAAAAATATATATTATTAATTAATAATGAATATTATTTCTACATTATTAACACACCTTGTCGGTACTTACTTGAGTCTAACGGGATGCCACGGCAGGTTTCCGTTCATCCCGATCCCCAGGTCAGGACACACCGCCACGATACCGTTCAATACACGGGGCATTTTCATACAGGACTCAGGACAGATATGATCCGTGTTTCTTCAGCTGTGTTCACTGTTTTCACCGGAGGTTCCCGCCAGGAGTTGTTACGGAAAACCCGGAAATGACGATTTCTTCTTCTACGTCTTGATTTAGGGTTGCTAACAAGTGGTCAGTACATCACTGCCATCGTGTGGCGTTGAATGAATCCTTCGACCTTTTATTGAAGATAACCCAAATCCCAGTTCTGATATACTCTCTACTCTTTTATAAGGCTTTTCAACATAATACAAAGAGGGTAATTATATATATATATGTAATTATTTTATTATTTATGTTTTTATTGGGCCAATTTATATTGATAATGTTCTAGATTATCCGTTTCAGTGCAAGGTTAAGTAAAATGATGGAAGCCCTAAGAGGACATGCATCGCAACATTTTATTTTAAATTTGAACATTTGATAACGATTACATTTCAGTTGTTAACTTGAGGTCTCACCTTATTTATCTTATTTATCTAGGGATAGCATCTCTGGTATTCCCATGATCATTTATTCCTTTCAGTTGTTTTATCGAGATCTTGAGAGAAAAAAAAACTGCAATAGTATTTTGATATAACAGTATAAATAAGTTGAGATCTCGAGAAAACAACCGTAAATAACCAAGATGAGTGACTTTATCATGGAAAACAGAGTAAAATAAAATGTACTGATGCATGTCAGCGTAGGGCTTCCATAGCAACACAATTCAGATGACATGTCTAATTGTCATCAAACAATTTCTACTCTGGCTTAAAATGTTGTGGTCAACAACTAATAAATGCATGAAGTTCAACTTTCTTCTAAAATTGTCAACTTGAATCAATATTTTTTTTTATTTCATGCCTTTTCTAGAGCAACAAGAGAGTGGATCAAGTAGGAAATTAGGGAGAGAGTGAGCGGGAAGCGACGGGGGACAAAGGAGCCACAGGTTGCCCCCAAACCCTGCCGAGGACTTCAACCTCTGCTCATGGGGCACACAAACTAACAACCAGGCCGCATGTGCCCCAAATCCATACATTTAAACTTTAATCTCATCATTTGAGCTTCACTCTCACTATTTGACAATAACTTGACATTTCGACTTAATTCTCAAATTGAATGTTCCCTACATGAGAACCATAATCCATTTTCAAAGACTAGTTCTTAATGGAAGGAGATGTTGGAGTCAAAATGGTAATTCTTTTATTTGGGCTTAAAGTAGTCACTTCAGGTATTTTAACCCCAAATTCCCAGGAATAAGAGCAAGCAGACACTAGGTGTCCCGCTATCGCAGCTACAGCCTCTAATGCTGACTTCAGTTTAGAAAGAGAGACATTTAAATAAGTAAAAAACATCTTTTTTATTGCAACTAAACTGCAATTTTGACAAAAACAGAGCTGTAGTACAAATTATGTATAAACAATGCACACAGGCTGCTCCTCACATAAGTAAAAAAAAGTGTGCTTTTTACCAGCAGATAAACAGTGCAGTGGATCAGAAGTGTTTCTCACAGAGTTCTCCAATATTTCCCGTATTTCTGGAACTGATTATTAACGTGAGCACTGGGATGTCCCTGTGTGCGTCATCTTGATGTTTGGGCTTAACACCAATATATGTCCACTGAGTTTGTTTCAGTCTCTGTCTGACAGTTCTCCTCCCAGCCTCAGGGGGCGCTCTGACTGTGGATACAGCAGGGGCAGCAGTGCAGGGAGTCATGGATGAAGAGATCACACTCCATACAGAACACACTGTGACATGCCGGACAGGTAAAAACCTACAAGCAGGAACATACAGAGAAAAATACATAAACAAGTATTAGGAGACTGAAGCTGCAATAATAGACAAATGTAATATTACTCTTTCTTTGTGGTGTCTATTCTTTGGTCTGTGTTTGTTTTGACCAGAGAAGGTAGTCTGGTCCCTAGCCCCTCACCCCTCGGTTTGCCAGATATGAGACCAGTAATCACAGGAAAACCAACAGGTGTTGCAGCGATTGAAGTTGGCAAGCAAACTCAGATATAATTGATTCTACTCAAACTAAAAAGCCTCGCCATGTTTCTAATAAGCTCCATGGACAGAAACATGGTAGAACTAGAATATATACTGGGGAAAAATGGAGAGAGGTTAGAATGCAGAAAGTTTTCAAGACTAATGCGGAGCTGGATAAACACTGAAGCTTCAGTGTCCTCGAAATGGCAACCTAGGTGCAAATTGATTCTAGGGAGGAGGGGATGGGGGGGAGACAGCTCTCTATAATGTTTTGAACTTGGACTGCAGTACCCATTTTGGACGCTAGGTGTTAGAGTTACATATTGCTCCTTTAATAGACCCTTCCCTGTTCCACAGGTTTACCTTCATTCTGTGGGAAATACTGAAATGTGGCAATTAAATCCTAAAGATGTTGAAAATGTGATTTTATTTGTTTACAGGTGTTAAAAACAAAAACATACCTTGTTTTATTCAATGAGATTGTATTCTCTAGTAAAATGGTTTTCTTTATAAAAACTTTTCAAAAAGTATATTTTCTTAAGTTAGTCCTGAGTAGGGGGAGGTTGCTTTATATTTTGAGGTTGTATTATATTTGGGGCCAATACATTTTTTCTGTCTTTGAATCAGTCGTTTACTATAACATCATCAGGGTTATTTTCTCTGACCTGTCGTGGCTCCTTCAGTAAAAAAAGATGTGTTGTTACAGCCTGTGTGACTGTGATGAGTAAAACAAAATGTATTTGTAACATGGTGGAGTGTGTCTCTGCTTTACTCACACTTTTATCTTTCAGCCCTCCTTGACAAGCCTGACAGAACCTGAGACACAAAACAACAACCGGTTTAGACACACAGTGACGGCACAGGAGCTTTGTAAACCCTACATGAACACAACACACTATGATCACATGAGATCACAGCCTGAGCTCAGGCTGAAGAAACCAAACCCCAGACTGCCAAGACTGATCCTACACTCATGAAGTCAGGAAGAACGTAAATCAGGTATCGAATGAGTAGACTAGAATATGATAATATATTAGAAGACACCAGCAGAGAATACAGACTGCTGTTCAGTAAACCACACACTGTACAAAGTTTTAATATATTTCAACATTTTTTTGTCCTCTCTAATATAATTGTCAATCTCTTCCTAACATATAGAGACTAATTTCTTCTAATACAGGAGAAGAAAAGGGAAATTACATCATCGTATTGATGCAACTCAAGGAGGGGATGAGATTGTTCGTGTTGAAGCTCTTCACATCATAAGTAGGATCTGATTATTATTTCATCTTTTCAGTTAAGATACTTAATAATAAATATAATTTGTGTTATCTTTGAATATACTTGAGTATTTATGCACGCTTTATTTTGATAGAACTGAGGAGTTTGTGCACTAGGTGATGCGAGTTTGTGTGTAACGGGTGTGCAGGACAATAACACAAGACATAACGAGAACATCATTTCCAAAAGTAAAGCAGCAACTTCATCCTTTAATCTATATCATCATTTTAGTTTCAGTTTTGGTTTAAAGCCCTAATTCCTTGATTGGAAATACAGTCCTATTAACTCCGCCGCTGTTGTTTGTGTGTGTGTGAGTGTATCACCTGTCTCCTCGAAGCTCCTCCACAGGAGTCTCTGTGAAGGCTTGGAGGGGGAACAGGTGGTGGAAGGATCTGGCGAGATGTGGGGCCGACACCAGAGTCAAACCTTGAAGACAACCAAAAATACACACACCAATCAAATATATCCTATTTCTATTGGTCAGAGCTCTCTTTTAAAGGTCACATTTTCTGCAAAATCCACTTTACCATGTTTTTCTTACATTAATATGTGACTCTAGTCTGTCTACAAACCCCCAATAATGAGAAAAGTTCTTCCTCTCCGTCTTTTGCCTGCTCTACTCCTACTCTACTAAAAAAAAATGTGTGTTCAAACAGGCCGTTTGGAGATTTTCCCTTCATGACATCACAAAGTGCAGTAGCCCCTCCCCCAGGTGGGTGACACTCCCACAGCTAGGTGTTTGTTCTGCCCTCTGAGTCTACATTTACACTGTAAACAATCAGCATGGAGACAGTCCAAGCCATCCAAGCCCTTCCAGAGAGGGGGCGTGGTCAAACACAGCTCATTTATATATTTAAAAGGTACAGACACAGAAACAGCCTGTTCTGAACAGGGCTGAAATAGAGGAGTTTATAGACATGATCAAATACAGGATCAGAGTGGATTTAGAACAAGAAACTTCACAGACATGTTTTGGGTAGCTCTGAGACTTATATAAACTGGTTGAAAAGGAGTATAATATGTGACCTTTAAAGCAGTGTAAAATAACTGCAGTACTCTTTGGATGTCTAGGGGAAGTAATAGAGACGTACCGCAGACTTTACACTCCACAGGGAGCTCTGTGTACTTGGCGTGACACTGCGGACAGAAGTACCCTGCCAAAGACAGACCAGGACCGCTGCTACTGTCCAGATGACTGAGAGAGAGAGAGAGAGAGACAGCAGGAGACATTCATCACAAAGAGAATTCACTGTAGTCCAATATGGCTGCTCACACTCCTGTCCACATGCTTAACATCAAACTTTAATGACTTTTTTTTTGTTAACTTACGACATGCTGAAGGAAGGCTTGGCATCCTGGTCAGATAGAGAGGCGATGGTGTGCTGAGGAAAACCTGAACAAGCACAAAATACAAATTCAGTGCGTCTGAAACTCGTATTCAATAGATACTGATACTATTATAGATGTATCTTGATGAGGAGAAAACAGTGCTTATTCATTGATTTTATGGAAACAAATTAATAGTTAAATGTTGACTTTTCTGCCTAAGTATTTCTAGGGGTGTTTAGAATAAATGTGTAAAGATGTTAAAGATGATAATTTCTGCAAGTAGGTACATAAATCGGCACCTATCGGATAAGGTCCTATATTATGCAAAATACACACGTTTTTCGAACATTTATATGTGTCCCTAGTCCCCCCCAATGATGAGAAAAGTCCATCCTCCACGTCTTTTGCTGTTTTGTTTGGAGATTTTTCCCTTCATGACATCACAAAGGGCAGTAGCCCCTCCCCCAGGTGGGTGACACTCTCACAGCTAGGTGTTTGTTCTGCCCTCTGAGTTTGCCTAACCAATAGGATATGGAGCGAGAAAGCCCGAGCCCCCCGAGCCCTTCCAGAGAGGGGGTGTGGTCAGACACAGGTCACTGTTTAAACTTATTGAAAAGGAGTAAAATATGTGTTCTTGAAGTGATCAGTGTCAGTGATCTCTCTCTATCGAGAAAGTTAGTTCATCTGGACTCTGATTCTGATCGCAGAATGAAGGTAACACCCTGTGTGTACTGACCCATTCGTATCAAAGAGCACTCAGACGAGGAGCTGGCAGGAGGAGGTTTGACGTGCAGCATGAGCAGCTCTTTGAAGTGACTCTCGTCCAGGATGACGTGATACGATCCGCCCGTCTCTCTGGTCAGCACCGTGCAAACCCGCACCTCCGCTGACAGGCCGATCACCGACACACGAACCTTCAGAGACTTCAGAGTCTGTCAGAGGAGGAGGAGGAGGAACATTTATGACACGATTACAGAGACAGGCTGGTGACTGTGCACGTCTATGTGAGGGTGAAGGGGTTGAAGGTCACCTTGATGAGCTCGTAGATGTTTGCTGGGTCACACGTTGTGAGGCTGCTGAGGACGATCAGGATCTCTCTGCTCGTGTGTCCGGGCATGTGCCTTCAAACAGAGACAGCTATGTAAAGCTAACTGACTGTTTAATCACTATGAAGAAAACGAAACTGAAACATGAACAGGCAGAACGTACTTTAGTGACTGTGCGGCCAGGTTCAGAGAGTTATAAAGTGACGGCTCTCCTCCACACACGGTGTCCACGGCCTTCTTCAGGGCAGCGGTGTGCTTCTTTGGATTCCCTGACGGTCAAACACAAATGTTACACATCACAGAAACACTGTACGAGTTAACTTCACAGACACAGGCAGGAGGAGTAAGGAAATGGGGATCCCACACATGCAGAAAACTAATGAAAAACTCCTGGAGGAGGAGCTGTATGTGTGAACGCAAAAAGCCACATTTTTCACTCTGACTTGCATAGTTTCTCCTACCAGATCCCTAGGAGCTGATGTGAGAACACAGCAGGATATTATCCGGCCTCTCAGGCCAGTAGGAGAGGGTGGTGACGTTTATAACCCTGTGACGTCAGAGCATAGAATGTATGAACGCAACCGCTACGATCTAGCTGCGTAATGTTTTCTGTTCTTCAGTTTGTTGTTCTCGGCTCTTTTGTTGATATTGGAAATCCGCTGGACTACATGTAGCATTGAAATTAAGACAAATATTGTCATTATAGCGTTGTATAGCAGACTCTGCTGCTTCGTCCGCTACTTCTAGACTTTTTTTACTTCACGTTTCACCTCCCCCCCCCCCTTGTCTGACAGTGAAGGCCGCTGTATAAACATTTGACAATTCAAAGCTATTTATGTGAAGTAATATATACTTCTTTCTACTTTACTACTTTCTCTGTAAAGCCTCTGTGAAGTGTGATGGATTGTACATTACTGTGTAGTCATTTCTGACTTTTCTTCTTCTGCAGGTTTAAAGGCGTTTCTGCTTCCTGCACATTTTCGTTCCTTGTACAAGTGAAAGTGAAAAGGAGGTATGGCTCTACATTGTAATGCTTGAACTAGGGCCTGACGGATATTTTCTTAAGGCCGATATCGATATTAGGAAGAGAAATTATTCGTCACTGATATATTGGCCGATATTTCTCTTAGACTTATGTTCAATCTCTAGAGATAAATATACACATTAATTGTTTTGATCCCTCAAATTCAGTTGTCAAACACATGGATCATCTTAATTGGATTTTGATGATATTGATTAAACAGAGAGGGGTTAATGTGCTCCTCACCTGCCAGCTCAGTCAGCTTGTCGGCTCGTTTATTCTTTGTGGTGATGATGCCGACCTGAGGACATAAAACACACGGTCACATCACGTAGATCCAGTCCACACCTCTGCTTCAACATTAACTTCACCACATAGTCACAAACAAACTTCAGTGTATCGTCACATCATGTCTGTCTGCAGGTGACGACCAGCTCCTCTTTTATTTGTCTCATAGTGACTGTTGTTCAGTAAATTTAAACTTTAAGTACACTTTAAATATATAACTCTCAATGAGGAGCCTTTTGAAAACAACATTACAAGGAGCAGTATGGTGCGAAAAGATTAAAAACAGGACATGACAGGGCGCTGGTGGCGCAGTGGTTAGTGCACGCGCCCCATGTATGGAGGCTGTCGTCTCAAGCGGGTGGCCCGGGTTCACCTCCCACCTGTGGCCTCTTTCCCACATGTCTTCCCCACTCTCTCTCCCTGATTTCCGACTCTATCCACTGTCCTATCTCTCCATTAAAGGCAAAAAAAGCCCAAAAATAAATCTTTAAAAAAAAAGAAAAAAAAAAAAAACAGGACATGACGATATGAAAACAATACAAACCACACAGAAGAATAAAAAACACAATCAAAGAGAAAGGCCTTATCAGAGGATTTTTAAAGCTTCTTAAACTGTACACTGACTCGGTGCTTTATTACTGAGGAGAGTCTCTGTGGATGACTGTTCACCATGAGTCTCGTTCTGTCCAACGTTTCTGCCTGTTAAAAGAAGTTTGTCTCGCTCATGGTGGATTAATGCTGGGTCTCTGTAAATGATACATAATTAATAGTGGAGCGAAGACATACTTTTTTTCTAAAGCGGAATAGGATTGTCTCAATACCAGATTTCTTGTCTACTTGTCTTTAAAACACAGCAACAAAAAATAAAACTCCTAGGCACCCACTTCTCTGTAACTTATTGTTCTTCATTACAAAAACATGGAACAGGAAAACTCCCTCACACGGTAAACTGTAAAAATATGTTCAATATGTGCAATGTAGACAGCGTCTTCTTTCTCTTCCAGTTTCTCTCATGGAAACTGTATGGTTAAAAACGTGACTGAAGAAGTTTTCTTTCAATCATCTGTACTTTTTGATACCATGGACCATTAAAATAACGGGGATTGGGGCTACGGTGGCCAAGCAGTTAGATTGCACCCCATGTACGAGGCGGAGGCCCTAACCGGCGGCTCCTTTCTTGCATGTCCTTCCTTTCCCTCTCTCTCCTAGTTTTTTTCTCCACTGTCCTCATAAAAGGCATAAAAAGGCAAAAAATACACACAGAAAAAAAAAACACATTACAAACATTGACCTGATTCAGAACACTTAATATTAAAAACTATCCAAAAGTATATAAGTATTCATATTTAGACCACCAGGTGTAATGGGGGGGGGGGGGGGGGGGGTGTTTTTAATTAATTGACAGATTGATTTAGGGGTTTGATACCATGACATGAAAAAACACAGAACTACAGAAGTAACAAATTATCTTTTCCAGTTAAAATGTATGACTTATGTATCACTTCCCTCTGCAGATTCTGAATCATTGCTCAATAAAAAAAAACATTCTTAAAGTTTACTTTACAAAGATAAGAGGACACTTCTGACACTCTCTGTATACGTACATCATGACGCTGCAGTCCTGTACTTGAATGTTTATTTATAACCATAAGAGTGTTTTGATTTTGACTGAATCAAGCTGCAAGTTTCAACAGAGTTCAGTGTCAAATGTGTTCAATAAGTGTAAAAAGGCACCTGACTGATGGGGTTCTGGTCAAAGTATTCGTCGACGAAAGCTTCCATCAGCTGCAGAGAGACGGACAGAGGACACAGTGAGCGGATCTTACTGAACAAACTGAACTGTTGGTGTTAGCTGTGATGTTCTGCAAAAAAGATTTACCTTCAATGTGGAGGTGAGGCGGTTTGGTTTCAGGTCCTGGTCCTCCATACTCCTCGAGCAGTCGATCACCACGTAGAGATGACGCATCTAGAGCAGAGGATATCCTTTAACATCATCACGTTTACTCGAATAAGACACTCTTTACGTGAGAGATTATTCTATGCTACCACTTATTGTTCACTCCTGAGCTGTTAGTGTTATAAATTAAAAGTAATGATGGAAGCAATCCATTGAGCCTTTTATTACCATTACATCCTAATGAAGCCTTCATGATGCTACTAATGATCGTTTGCATTAACAGTTAACCTAACCAATGTGTCTATTCTGAGGCCAAAAGACAAAAACATCAACTTAAAATGAGAAATACTTAGAGAGGCATTTTCTGTCATATTTGTATGAAAACAATGTCATTCACAATTAGTGAATAATTCAAATAGTCACCTCTTACTTTTATTATAGATGTAGGGATAAATCTTTGCAGAACTTATAAAGATCCTATAGGACTGTACTATTGAAGACTGCTGAATTAAAAGTGATTTATTTTAACTTCTCTGACTAAATGATAGCGGACATGAGATTTTCATCCTCACAGATAATGAAACACAAAGTTCTGTGAGAGCGAGGCAGAAGTCACTCACCATCCCCAGCCGCACCTGTCCATGGCTCTCGGCCACCCTGTGAGGTAAACAAGGCAGCAGGTGAGTTTGTAGTAACAGTAACATTCAAAGATTCAAGAGGTCAAATCTTAAGACGAGTACAACGGCGGTTAACTCTACAGCTCGGTCAGGAATTCTACATTTACAACGTATGACTGTCAGAAAGACTATAGTTCTTCATATTTATTACTGAGGTCCTATTGAGCAGTAGTCTTTAGTCAGGGGTGTTTATATATATATATATATATATATATATATATATAAAAATTATATTGAAAAGTCTTCCTAATATTAGTCCCTCACCTCTATGTCAACGGGCTAGACTAACACCTCTTGATATAAAGCAAACCAGCTTAACACCACTGCAAACAGTTAAGTGAATACCTCTCCTAACACTATTAGGATGAACTCATGGCTGTAGCTGCAGTATACGTTCCACTTTAATTGTACCAGTGCCCCTAATGAAGTGGCTGCTTCATGTGTGACCAGCAGCAAGGGGAGACATGTTTCGTAAATATGACAAGAGAAGATTAACTTATTGAACTACAAATTCGAGTTCATGTGTTATTACTGAGAGCAACAAAAATGAAAACTTAAACTACATTACCCAGTGGTCTGAGAATGACTTTATAATGATTGATTTATAACTCTAACAGACAAACTGCATGCACACGATCACCTTTTCCTTTTGGACTGGAACAGGATCTCTTCCACCGTGGCTTTGAGTGAGCCGGACTCGTCCTCCTTCAGGACCTCCCTGCAAACCAATAAAAACAAGTTATACCTACAGCACACCTGATCACATGAAAACACACATCTCCATGGTTTCAAAGCTTTACCATGTCCTCTCGTAGCCTCCCTCCCAGCGCTTGGCTCTCTCCGGTTCTTCATCCATTCTGTCTGCCGACCAAACAACTCAGAGCCAACGAACTGAAAAACAACAGCTTCACATTAATACTCAAGTCTTCTGCACCAGGGTGTAAGACAGACGAGAAATGTCAAGGTAGACTGTTCTCTTCAAAGTAGGCACAACAGAGAAAAAAAACATTATACAGTTTCAAGGATTCTGAGTGGACTTTGCCATGACGCTGCTGAGTCAATAAAATGA
The DNA here is from genome assembly GCF_963584025.1 of Labrus mixtus. Lineage (NCBI taxonomy): Eukaryota > Metazoa > Chordata > Actinopteri > Labriformes > Labridae > Labrus > Labrus mixtus. The sequence continues at coordinate 6,323,724 of NC_083616.1, read as the reverse complement.
AACAAAACCTTTAGAAATGCAAAATCCTGGCTGACTATACAGATGAGTGATGTCATAATAGACATGTCTTTTCTTTTATTTAAAAACAAAGCAGTAGTAATCTGAAAAACACTAACATATTGAACTGAGATTGGCATGAATTTATGTCAAACAGTGAAACATTAGTTTAGTGTAAGCACGTATAATAAGCCACACGATTTGTTCTTAGGTAACATTATGAACACATTGCTGATAAAAGTTAAATAATGCCTCAAGCGTAAATGAGGAGTCTGGCGTGACCCGGTGTCAAATAAATCTACATTTATAAATCATTTTCCAATGCAAATTAATTGCTGACCATACAGTTGATTTATATCAAGATATTCATGTCCATCATTTTTCTAAAATAAGGCAAAATTTGGTCAAAAAAAAACGTTGACATTGCTAAATAGAGTTTGGCGTAAACATGTTTCATATGAGAGAAAAATACATTTGTGTTTGCATAAATAGAGTCAAATTATTTGTTGACGTTGTATTCAGAAAAATAATGTACATGTCTTCACATAAATAAACGTACAGATTATTGTCTAATGTCAACTACAGGCTGACCATACAGTTAATATATCAAAATGAATATGTCCTTATCTTTACTAAAACAAAGCACTGATAGCACTGAATGAACGAATGTCAGGACAGAGAAAACATATAAAAGTCTTAGTATAAATATAAATAACATAAGCTGAATTATTTGTTGACTTAAAGAGTAAATTAACAACATAATGCACATGTCGTTGTTTTTACAAGAATCAATGTAATACTGAGAAATTAAAACCACATATCAAATATGAGAAACATTATTTAAATGTAAGAATAATAGTTTGACCCGAATTGTTCATGACCAGTATCATAACTTACATGTCATTATGGTTAATAAAATCAAGACAATATTGAGTCCTAAGTAAATAAAGAATAGTGTTTAGATTAAATAGTCCCTAATCAGAAATAAAAAATTAAAGTGTAAGCATAATTAGAAAACAGTCCAGGCCGAACTTTTTCTTGTCTTTATAGCTGATTATTGGCATATGAACATGTCGTTATTCTGAATTGAAGACAACGTAATGTTGAGTCTCAAATAAAAGGTCAAAGTTGCTGAATGAAGTTTATCATGAACATCTTTCAAAACAGATTTCTTAGACGTAAAACTTTGATAACGCTTCACTTCCTGAGCCGAATTATTTCTAACCCATAGCTGTACAGTAAGTAAACATCATTATCTGCTACACATAAATGTATATATTATCAAATCGTTCGGTAGATAAAGTTTATTAAAAACGACACCAGGAGTGGTTCATTTAGCGAAAGCTAGCAAGCTAACTATTAGCCCACACCACTGTTGACGAGTGTAATTGGAGATCATTTATTAAATAAAAAGACTATCTGGAGCGATGTTTTGTTACCTAAAACTTATAGAGTTGATATCTTGATAACTTGTGAGAAAGAACAATTAGAAACTGTCTCACTGAGAAGATTAAAAGCACAACATGTACCTGATGCGGTGCAGCGCTTCTGTGCTGTGATTGGTTACTGAAACGCCGGCTGGTGCCACGGATTTTGTTTCCGGACAGAAACATGCTCTCTAACAATGTTATCCGCACAGTTAAGGTAACATCCACCGCAGTGATGACAACCTGTAAAAAATGATATTGTCTTAATTGAGTTTGCTTATCTCTTTACATGAAACAAATTACAAAAGCCTTGAAACTTAATAGAGGACTTTAGGGTTTTTTAAATGACTTGGGGGAAGACACATCTGACACATATTTATTATTTATTGGCTTTGAATGTAACATCTTCACCTATTTTGTATCATATTTGTATGTATGGCTGCTCATTGTTTGTCAGAAACTTTATTTTTGCCTGTCTTGAGATTTTTTATCTCAGCTAGGGTTTCCTGGTTAGCCTGACCAGGTTTGAAAATGGCAGATTAACAAATTAGCTCATAGTTATTACTCATAGATTATAGTCATGCTTTGTATGCTTGATCAATATTTCTGTATTTTTGTTGCTATGTCCCTGCTGAATGTGTCTTATTGTATCTTTCTGTGCTCAGTTTTTGTTTTAATCAGTTATTCACGCAAGACCTTCTAGGGACAGGGGTTTGCCAATTAGCATCCTCTATAAACACTTGCATTAAAAGGCTATTTTCAAGTCGTTTGTGTATATTGTATCTGTCCCTGTAAACTATAAATAAATAGCAAGGCAGGTAATTCATGCTTTCTTTCTTTTGCTCTTGTTTCAAAAACAAGACAAGCAGCTCATTGATAGCTAAGTGTTTTTATTTAAAGCTTATACCTACTTTCTCCAAAACAAATCATATTAAAACAGTTAAACCAAAATATACATCATCAATTTAGATGAAAAAAAACAACAGGTATGATCTCAATATGTAGAAAAGCTTTACAATAAAATATGTTGACACGGTTGGAGAGGAGTTGTTCATTTGCTTTTGAGAGATGTAGAAAAGAGAGATGAGAATTTAATATCCATCATGAGAAGAATATACAGTGAGAAACAATTAAAGGTCAGAGAGGTTTCACATTTACAGAAAACAGTTCTCAAACAGTTTTCAAAAGCTTAAAATAAACATTATTTACAAGCTGGTCGGTTTCCTTCCAATGCAGATTCATGTCTCCTCTTAGCTGTGCCTTCATACATGAAACGGCCACATGTTTTTTATAAAAAGCAATAAAAGAAGCACAAAAAGCGCTTCATCAAAGTACTAAAATAAAGCATCACACATCACCTCTCTCACTTCACTTCATAAAAGAAACAAATAAAATACATTTTTACACCCACATGTGTCTGCACATAACTCACAGAGGCTTGAAGAATTAATCAGAGACAATTTAAAAAAATAATCCACACTTCCTTCACGCCCTCTCTTAGGGAAAACAGTTCATCTGATGGGCTTGATTCAGAAAACAAACAACAGTTTCTCAGACAGCGGGGTGAGAAGCTGAAGGCTTGTGTGAGGTGAGGGTTCAACGTCGGCGGTCGAACTCGCTGATCTTCCTCTTGATGTGCGACAGTTTGGAACGGAGATATTTACACCTCTTCTTCTTAATCTCGTAATGTGGGGACTGGAGGGGAAGAAGATGATATACTTTATTAATCTCTTTATTTAACACTGCTGTTTAACATGCTAAACACACATGGACTGAAATACACACACATGCACAAACAGGATCCTATGTACATGCATTAATGCAGAGATGTCAGAGTGAGGGGCGAGCACTCCTCAGCTGGTGTGGGGGGGGGGGGTTTCGGTGCCTTGCATAATGCCATAAACTGTGCTGGAAAAATAAGATGTATGAGGCCTACCTTCTTGAGATTCTTCAGTTTGGTGTATTCATCCATGGCATCCTGAGATTAAGAAAAAAGGTCAATTTGTTTTTTAATTTGTCACTCAGAGGAAAGCATCAACCCCAAATGCTTTAATGCTTAATAGAAAAAATTCAGTTCTTACTGGATAAAATGTTCACTGTTGATATGTGTAACTATATAAAAAGGTACGGTAGTCAACTTTAAGCATTGTCTTTATCAAAACTATAAAAAGTTTCTGTTCTGTTTTTCTTTCTTGAACTTTATCCCAGGCACTAAACTCAAAGGACTGTGATATGTTTGTAGTCCATTAGCCAACATTTTAAACATAACAGAAACTTAGCAGGGACAAAAACTGTGACTTTGTCTCATTTTTTGTTTTTAACTTAACTTTTCTGTTAGGACTCATGAGCACAGATTGTTGTTTTGATATCTGAAGAAAGTTGGACTCACCAGAAACTGAGGACTCCCCTCTGCGTGTCGGTCCAGCTCCCGGTCCAGCACTGCCAGGTCCTGGTTTATGCCGTCCAGCTCGGCCTGCAGACTCTTGTACTCCTGATGGTCCTGATCAAACTCGCGTTTGTAGTTCAGACGCTCTTGTTCATCCACGATGGAAGGAAACAAACTGCAGGTGACAAAGGAGTTCAATTAACTCGGGAAAATCATCATACAATGTCCACTAAAAGTAGAACAAAGTCAAAGATAAAGACAGCGCCTTTCATCTTGTCTCAAAACGCAGCTCAATAATCGATCTCATTTCACTCACACACTGAAGTCCTCCTCCTCCTCCAGGTCGTCTCCAGACTCCATGCCGGGGTCATAGTCCCTCAGTGTGGGCTTCAGGAAGCCAACAGAGCTGCTGATATCGGAGTCTCTGCAAGAAAGAAAAAGAAAAGAAAAATGTACACATTATTATCAAGCTTTTAAAAGTATATTTTAATTCAAAGCCTGCAGAAGAAAAACTCCTGGACTCCCTGCAGTTTACCTGCATAACCAACAGGTCTGCAGAGGATTTTGCAACTTTCCTTGTGCTTGTGCAAGACTGCTGCTGACAGACTACAACAATAGCAGACATTTTGTTCACTGCTATAATTGATATGACGACATCATTCTCTATCCTCCCGATGGAGGTACATTTTATTACTTGAAAAGAAGTTTGAAGTGTCACTTCTTAAATGTTTATTCTTTTTGAATAAGAAAGACCAAGTAAACAAACAGACACAGCAAAAAATCTATCCACTTCCTTGGCAGAGGTCAGAACTTGACAGCCAAACCCTGATACTTGAACCTGGTTGTGCTTTGCCTCTGAAATATGTTCCCTGCCTCATATTTTGTCAGAGAGGTACAGAAGACTTGGATGTTAGGGTATCATCTTTTTATTCGTATAATATTAAAAGATGCAAAGAGGACAAACATGGTTGCTGCAAGCTGCACTGCTTCGGATTAGAGAATGGGGCATCTCCTTTTTACATCTGTTTTATTCAATCCAGTGAAGTGAGCCCACATTTTTTATGTTTTTCCCGTTTAGAGAAGAGCCAGAGTGTAAACATGCAGTTACACAACATCAAACCTCCTGATAGCAGCAGATTAACAGATACTAGCTCACCTGCTATGTTTAAATGATCAAATTGAAAAATGTCTGTACAGAAACCAGTCTACATTTTATCAGATAGATTTTACCTTAGTCCAACATGTTTATTAGTGTGAGTCACATTTGAGTCATTTTTACCCTTTATGGTTTTAGTTGACGATATCAGAACATTGTAGTCTAGTTTTAGTCAAATAGTCTTACATGTAATCAAAATGTTTTCTCTCTTTAAACTAATTCAATAAGACAAAATGTAAAACACAACAAAATCCTAAAACACACACACAGGGAACATTTATTTCAGTTTCAAACTTCATGCTGATGAAAATACTGACATACTTTGAATGCAGGACTTGTAGTGCATGTTATTGCTACTTTTACTACGCCCACTGTCACACATTTCAGCACAAACGAGCTACAGATTTAACCCATTAAACATCTTTTTATACATCTTTATAAAGGCAGGCCTTAAACTTATGAGGTTCATTATGAAGCTAATGACAGAAAAACTAAACTGTCATTTTTTTTATTATCAAAGATCTATTTTTAAATCCTCACCCTCTCATATTTGTCATGGAATAAAGGTTGTTGACTAACATTTGTCGTCATAATTTAGTCAAGTAAATTGTGTCGTATGAAGTCAGGAGGAGCAGATGTAAAAACAAATTTAGGAAAAATCAATGTCTGTTAATCTGCTTCTGTAGTATGTTCTTCTCCGCGCCTTTGTTGATATTGTTTTTCTGTCGAAGAACTACACATAGAATTGATATGAAGGCAAATATTCTGATTAAAGCGTCGTATAGCGGACTCTGTTGCTTTGTCCGCCACCTCTGTGTTGTTCTTTTTGCTTCATGCTCCCACCTCCACCCCCTCCATCTGACAGATATAGTCTACCACTTTGACGTGCATTTGTGGACAACAAACCCATGAAGATCATGTGGCTCAAATGTTCTAGAGAGTTTCAGGAGTGCATGTGAAAACAGCTTGAGTTGCTCTTTCACACATGTCCTCCACAGCAGGTGGGGGGGGACAGCGCACCAAAATATTTGACGAAGAAAGAATCTGATGCTTTCACAAACGTTTTTGCCTAATGTCAGGGCTACGTGTAATTGGATATTTACAGTTTAAACAAATGAATGGAAAAGAACATACCAGCAACAGAAAACATCATGTATCAGCTTCATTTAGTGCAAGACGATTGCACCGGTTGCAATCGGCAATCATAGTGAGTTTTGCTATGACCCTGGCAAAAAAGATCTAGATGAAGTTGGAGTGAAAAGGGGGCACTGGCAGCGTAGCGGTTAGTGCGTGCACACCACATAGGGAGGCTGTGATCCTCCAGGCAAGCAGCCTGGGTTCGAATACGACCCGTGAACCCTTTCCTGCATGTAATTCCCCACTCTCTCTCTCTCTCTCTCTCACTGATTTCTGAGTCTATCCACTGTCCTATCTCTAAAAAGAGGCATAAAAAGCCAAAAATAAACTTTCAATTATAGAAATTATCAGGAGTTTCATGTTTAACTCACCCCGGCAGGTAGAGAGGTTTGTTGTTGTCCAGCTGGTTCAGAAAGTCTCTGGACCCCCCGACATGAGGATTAGGGGCGTTCAAAGGCACCTCAGGGTCACCAGACACTTTACTCACCTGAGAAGAGAGACAGGTCCAACAGTTTTTAATCAGAGTGAAGATAGAAGTGATGAAAAGATACAAGTGACACTTTACTCATTATCAGAACACGTTAATATTCATTATCTTTCTGTATGATAAACAGGTGTATATATTCTCTTTTTATTGTCTCAAAGAACGACTTTGATAGGTCATCAGATTTAGCATGAAGAAGAGATGTTTATCACACACAGAGCTGCCAGCCAAAAGTCTAAAACCCCAATCAGCTCACTTTTTTCTGTCCACATCCCTTCATGTTTGTTCCCTTCACTGCATCATTGAACACAGACCCAACCTGTAACCCTACTTTTAATGACTGTTCATGTTACAAAGATTTTATCTATTGAGCTCTCCTCCTCTTAAACAAACAGACCCAGTTTGAAAACAAACAAACATTTGAATCACTGAATAAAGCAGCAGTCTGTTTTGCTTTAAAGCAACTCTTTTGAGCTTTGGGCGACTGAGAATGAGAGCAGCTAGTGAGCTTCTAACTTTAGCTCACTAGCTGATGAAAATCTTTCTTTGGTTACATTTTATAGTTAAAAACAACAGCGAAATCGTCTGAAAGATTAGGAAAGAAGAATTTCTTATGAGAAACTCTGATGAACACGTGTCTTACAGGTAAAACATGAAGCTTGTGTAAGCTCATGTACAGGACTTTGTTGTTGCACTAAACTGAAAAAAAGAGAGATTGCAGAAGTCAAATAAAAGAAGAAAAGAACGCTGTCTGGTCACAAAAAAGTATGTTGGAGAAGCTTTTCTGATCAGGATATATGTAGTTTCTTGAGATTTATGAGCTGCAGTCGAGTACAGCAGTTATTTCAAACTGGGGTTAAAAATCATGGGTATTTAATCGGCATGGAGGATCTTACTCTCTGGGGGAAATTTAAGATACTATATTTTATATATTATATACTATATACTATATTTTATTTAAAAAACTTAACATTTGACCATTAGCCTGCTATATTTTATCAGTCTTTAATGTTCCAATAGTTGGTTATTATCTTCTTACCTTCATATGTTATAAACTTAATTAACAATCAACACATCACTTTTAGACTTCAGGCTCTTAACTGTATTTACCACCTAAAAGATGTCTAGCCTGCGGTTTCAGTCAGGTTTACCTGAGGCTGCTCTGGTTCGTGTCCTACTTTACGCTTCATAAACCTGTTCTCTCCATATGATAAACATTCAGCTGTACGTGGTTTTTCTCTCCAGACCGACCGGTCCGTCTGCTTCTGCCTGCATGCCTGAATACCTGTGTTACATCTCTCAGTCACAAACACTGTGTGCTGGGAAATGTCACACAGCTGGAATTGAAACTATGAGATGAAGTTAAAACTTACATTACATACACAGTGTGTCCCTGTCCTCACATACACACACATCAATGCTTTCACTGGAAAACACTTTTATCTTCTGTTGTAAATGAACTCTCTAGGGTTTCAGCATTGTTAAGATATTTTAACACATCATCCTGACAGCACAACAAACACGGTGCAACTGAGAGTGAGTGAAAAAACCACACCCAGAAACTACAAATGAAACCCTCCTCACCTGACAAAGGCGCGCACACACACACACACACACACACACACACACATACACATGCACATGCACACACACCTATATCTTCCTCCTCTGCCTAAGATAATAGCTCATGTTGTTTCCGCATCTTCTTCAGGTTGCTTTTGTTCTCTTGCATATTTGTTTTCTTAGAAAAATAACTGTATTTGTACATCATCATTCCTTTGTGTACTTTAAGGCTGTATGGAGGTCTTTGAGTGTTTTTACAAAAACATTTTTGTCCCATAGATCAAAAAGCATAACGTTTTTACCCAGAATATAACAACACACCAAAGAGACAAACAATGGGCCAAAAACACCTAAAGTTCAATCTAATTTTATTAGGTATGGTTAAATGTTAATTTTAACTTTATATACATTTTAATTTGGCTTTATTTTCTGTTTAATTTAAGAGTGTGTCAAACTAATTAAATCTGATCATCTTGCTTCCCTTTCATTCTCTTTATTTAAACACAGAAACACACCTGCACCTCTCCTCTCTTCCTAGCTTTATTATTTTGGGTCCCTGCTCCTATGACAATTTTTATCAGCAGCATGTTACAATAACACTAAAAGAACATCAGCTGCTATTTGAAAAGTTTAGCTCCTTATTCTCTTGTCAAATCAGGTGATCTGTATGTGTCTTATTGTTGATGACGTGGCGCAGCACAACAAACATCCTAAACTATGAGTGCTGACTAACATCCACAGCAAGCAGGTGCAAAAGAATATATGAACAATTGTAGAAGATGCTTCAGTTTTAACATATGATGTTGCACCTTACTTGGTGCATGTATAGGAGGGACGTACCAGTGGACATCCCTCTCCCTGTCTTTCGCAGATATACTGTATACCTGTGCCCGATTATCATCTAATGTGTGGGAAACACTGCAGAGACTTTGGAAGTTTTGTGATCTTAAGAGTAGAATTAAAAATTAAATACAAATTCAGGGGCTGAAAAACACTCCACAGCAAGTGTTTGTAACGACTGACCCAGTTTACGACAATATGTGGATTTACATTCTGTCCATCGTTCTTCAAACTGACAGGATGTATTTAATTCAGGGTTTGAATGTGCATTTACTTAAACCAGGGTTTATACCTGAAGCAAACATGTCAATCAGATACTGCCACACAAATTAAAACACACACACACTCACCCACTCTCCGATGCTGTTGTGGGGAACTGAACTGATGACCTTCACCTCCTCCCACAGGACGCGTTCCCGGCCGTAGCGCCTTAATTGGTTGCGAGTTTTCACTGCGAACACCAGCAGGATGATGAGAGCCACACACACCAGGAAGCCCAGGACGATGGCTACGGCCTGAGGGGAGAGCAGGATTCAACATCAGTCGGATGAAATTAATCAAGTATAAAAAGAGGTCGAGGGGTTTGAGTGATCAGATGAAGGCATTCTGGGGGGGATTGTTAAACCAAATCCTATTTTTCAGAGGTAGTAACAGAAGCGTTACAGAGGCTAGACGGTATAAGCAGAGCCAGAGGGGGAGCGTAGCGTTGTGTGTGCGTGCATGTCTGACTGTGTCTATGTGCAGTGCCCGCTGTGCCGTGTTTCCACAATGCTGAAACGCAGAATTCACAGACTGGGACACCAATATTACTACGTTGCAGGATGAATATGAATATGTGGTCAGTGACTTCAGAGCACTATAATGCTGAAGTGTTTTCACTACAATTAATTTGGGGTTAGCTGCCCTCCAACATCTCTCACATCTTTTTGTTTCTTTACTTCATTTTTTGGGCTTCTGAATACAATTGATGGCAAGGGTAAAGGAAAAAGAAGTGTTTTTAATAGTGGTGCTCTATAAATAAACTTGCATGGCCAGAGAGCTGAAGTAATTACTGTGCACGTAATGAAACTGCTTTGGTAGGTTCTTCTCCTCTCTTTTGTTTAAACCGTGAATATGAATGACACGTAGCATTGATACAAAGGTTAAAATGGTCAATATAGCATCTGTCTCAGGTGCGTTGTCTGCCATTTCCATGTCGTTCTTTATACGACGTGTCTTGCCTCCTGAAACCCCTCCTCTGACAGCTACCCTACCTGTCGTTACGCAGCCAGTCCTGTTAGTATGATTAGCTGGGCTAGCTAAGCAACAGCCTAAACCCTGAGATTGATTGACACATACAACAGTGTTGACCTATTACTGGTGGTGCATAAGTGATGTTTTTCTATTGGTTAAAAGAGAAACAGCCTTGTCATTGATTCAGGAATCAGTGTTGCGAGCATGGTGTATTGTTTTGGTATTTCTGTTGGTTAAAAACAAGACATATTAATGTTTTAGAGATGTTTGTTAGGACTTGGGATACGGAGCTGAAATTTGAACAAGGCTGAAATGTTCTTGAATTCTTATTGGTTCATGTGTAGAAAAGCTTTTTAGTTTATGCAGCCTAACTCTTCAACCAAAACCACCAGCACCAAAAGATAAAACAGCATGTCGTACCTCCTGTGGCTCGACCACGCAGTAGTGGTACAGGTACTTGTTGAAGAAGTTGCCCTGGGCCTGGGCCTGGGCCTGGGCCTGGGTCTGGCTCTGGAACTGGGCACACATCTGGATCATCGGGTTGTAGTAGTTGGTGCCTGTGGACTGAGAGGTCGGGTTCACGGCCACCAGGTACACGATGGTGGCAATGATCATGAGAAACGCCAGGATGGCGCAGATCACAATGGCGGCTAGATAGAACTTTGGTGACTGGGCAGCATTTTGCTTGGAAACGACCAAGACGAAGATGATGAGTACAGCGATGAAGGTGATGCCGGTGATGGCGATAATGAAACCTTTTCCAGTCTTTGGATCGATCTGTGATCCTCCGTAACCATAACCAGAACCACCTCCAGACCCGCCGTACGAACCACCATAAGTGCCGCCGTAAGAGCCGCCAAATGATCCGCTGCCAAACGAGCCGCCACTGCCGTAACCAGGAAGCAGGCCGCCTCCGCCACCAAGACCCATCAGGCCCATGTCATAATCCCAGGCAAGCGTGGAGGCCACACACGCAAACACAGCCACACACATGATGATGATGATAATGCACAGTATCTTCATCACACCAGGGGGAGACGTCCAGCGGTAGTAGTGCAAAAGATTCTCTCCGGAGTAGTAGGAGAAGGCGGGGTTAGACACAAACTCGCTGTGTCGGTGTCTGCTGCTGTGACTGAGGAGGAGAAGAGAGGAGGCAAGGACGAGGAGGAGAGAAGGAGAATAGATTAAGTGAACCTTTATTTTTTTATTATATACAAATATATTCCAAATGCCAAATAAATTATATTATTTGGCTGTTTTCTTTGCAGAATATTACCAAAGCCCTTAAAGGCTTAATATGCGATTTTTCACATATTAGAAATCAAGTATATCCTCTGAAAATAACTCTGTGAGTCATGACTGTCTACAATGGGTGTAACACCCGAGTCCCACTGTCTGTGATGTTTTCAGAGTCCTATCTTCAGTTTGTTTACATCGCCAGGACGGCCGGCTGACTCCTCCCCTCGTGTATAAAAGTTGTTTAATTGAGGGACTAGAGAAAAGAAGAATAACATACTGTACTCACTGATTAACTGTGTTTCTAGTTCACGCTCATTTCAGGTAAATTTACATGCAGTGTGAAGATACGAGCATAATAAAGATCGCTAGCATTAGCATGCTAACACAACAATGCACCGCGAGTTGTTTTGGTTTCATGCTGGTGCTCAAGGGCGACATCTACTGGATCAAAAAATCACATATAAAGCCTTTAAAGGACAAGCATCCAAACATATTATGTGACTCAATTTTTCCTGTGATAACAAAAATACTTTTTTTGAAATCTCCAGAAAATGACTGAAACTAAGTCGTTATCACAGGAAAACGTGTGATGTCATGCTGCATTAAAACAATGAAACACTAGTTATCTAATGAGTAACAGATAAACATTCTGTTGATGAAGTATCCCACTGAGATCTGAGGTTTGATGATTTTGTCTGATAAACACACGAGACACGACAGAACAGTTAATAAGAGAAAGAAAAATGGACGTACTGTTTGCCGCCACTCGACCTGTAGGGTTGGGAGTTTCTAGGCATGATGACATGAAACTGGAACTTTACCTGAAAAATAAAACAAACACACACGAGTGTTAGTCCTGAAAAACATTTTTAAATTATCGGTATCTTATATCTTTCAATATCAGTACAATGTAAAAAGTAAGTAACAGTACCAGATTTGTAAACGTTGATATGATTTCCAATAACAATCAAACAATATTGATACCCGTTTTGATACCACGGCAACAAAATTGGAAGTCATGTGCACCCAATACTGATTCATTTCTTGGAATTAACAAAAAAAGCAGGAACACTCCTGCAAACTGTCTAAATTGTTCAAACACAGAAGAAGAAGAGAACATCACTCTCTCTTTCTTTTTCTCTCTCTTCAGTTTGGTTAAAACTTTTGTTAGTTTTTAAAGCTTTGGTTCTGATGATACAGAGCTTGTATCATTTGAAAACATGTGGCTTTGAAAAGTATCAAAGATTTCTGAGAACATGAATTTGTAATCTTTGTTTTGAGACCACAGAAGAAGAAGAAAATATAAACATGAAACAGCTGGTTAGCATTTCTTATCCAACTTAGCTTTGCATTTATATAACATGTGTATCATTCATATAATCAGTGCCAGCATCTCGAACCTGTTGGAATATTTCTAACCCAATGGGCAGGATTAAATTCAATTCACAGTCAAACTGACTGATGAAGGTGATCTATGTAACGATACCTCGCAATTAAATTTAAAATCAATACAAAGTATGATCAATTTGAAAAAAAAAATATATATATTGCAATACAAGTTTATTTTTTTACTCGACTTTTAAATTGACTTTATTCTGATGTCTTTTTAAAAATAAAACAATCCTGTGAAATCGTATCGTGAATCCAGCATTGTGATACGTGTCACATCTAGAATTAGATAACAATAAAGTCAATCATTACAAATTAAAATAAAAAGATATATAAGATTTTTAAATGTATCAATCAGGGTGATAAGTTGATAAGACAAGAAAATGTGAAGGTAATTCAAAACCTTTGATAAATTGATGAATGTCACAGAAAATACAATTTAAACAGATTTCAGATTAAGTAATATTTTGTCAAACTTCCAAACTTAGGTGTATTAATCTTTATTTCATAACATAAACTAGAATCTTAGAAGTTTATTAGTCTAACTTCTAGTGAAAAATATCTCATTCCACTTATTTTAAGCCACATTCACCTGACAAGTCCAGACAAACATCTTGCTGTAAATAAACTATTAAAAGCCCGGGCCATTTTAACTTCAGTCTATGAAATGAGCCTGCCTTGATCTGGGACAGGCGCCAATACGAAGCGGCTTTTATTTATTTTTAAACAACATTCTTACAGAGCAAGCATGAGAAAGACTATTTCCCACTTCAAATATTTTTGTTTCTTGCTGCTTTTTCTCAGTTTTGATCCACAATCTATTTCAACACTACATTCATAGGTGCCTCTAATTGAGGCTGTTATATGTCAAAATGTGCTAAAAGAGACTATAGGCCTTAATTTGGGATGGACTTTTATTTGAAGTTTTAAGGTATTTTCAAATGTAAAAAGCAAAACACAAGACCTGAATTAGTTTTAGTTTAGATATCAAAATAAGAGGTTCATCTGGACTTGTGGTACATGCAGCTTATATTTGGTGCAATTAGATATTTTTAGTCAAGTTAGACAAATACACTCGCTCAGATTTGACTTTCTGCAGTGTTGAAGTGGTAGCCTACTTCATGTTCTATGGAAACAGTGTGTTTGTGTGGATATCAAACATGGTGGTTTCATAACTCTTCTGATGTCAATGTAAACCAGAGACTGCTCAGAGGATACAGGGAGACATTCAAACTGGAGAACATGTGTGATAATGTGATAATCTCCATATATCTTTCTGACTTCAACTATGATGGACAGCTGGTTTGATTCGAGTCCTAATAGCCTCCTGTTGAGGTGAACCTGCTGCTGTTTGGTCTTCAGGTGTGTTTGTGGTAAAACAAAGCAGCAGGTGGAGAGATACTGGCACACATACCGAGTGCCTGTTTCAAACATGATCAGCTGATAAGTCACAGAGAGAGCAGGGTTAGCTGGTTTCACACTGAAACTAGTGACTCCACAGTCCACCGCGCAGGAGGGAATTTAATTCAATTAGTCTTCATACAGAGAGCTAGCTGCTTATTCATATCCAGTAGCCTACAGTTTCAGAGGGGACACAAACTAAATAATTCACATTTCAAATAACGCATAAGATAGGCTACATTTTAGCTGTGTTAAAGTAAATACGAGATAATAAAAATGAACAGCTAACAAATACATTTATGAACGAAAACATGCTCACTCTCAAGCTAATTTCAGACAAAGTGTTTCCTTTAACATGGAGAGGATATTTTGTAAACCCAGGTGTTCTTCGACAGATTTTAAGGTAGATAAACACGTGCAGGTAAAGTTAATTTGTCCCTTTTTACGTCACACCCTCAAATTGCGGGTTTAACGCGGTTTAAATGTTTTTTTTGTTAAATGGACTCACCTCGTACGATGAACAGTGTTATCCGGACAAAATGAGACAGAGGATCCGCGGTGATGAACGCAAACAACACACTGAGCGCGCGACCGCTCAGGTAGTACAAAGAGACGCGCCTACAGGTGTGTGAGCGTCACGTGGTCTCCTTCCTCTTCCTCCTCCTCCTCAGGTCATACAGGACGAACCTGTCTCTCACAGAAACTCTCTCTGTCTCTCTGTCATGTTTCTGTGAGGGATGGACAGCATTAATATTACACAAGGTGTCAAATCAGTGCGTTTTGAATGATCTAAATTCATGAAAAAAGTGTTTTAATTCCACTACCTTAGTTCGATGTCTTAAGACGTGTTCATTTGATAGACTTACTTTCTTGTATTGTGCTTCTTGTCAGAATTTTCTGAATCATTTTAATTATTTTAACTAGATAAAATCCTATAAAGAGTAGTTCCATTATCATAACATACTAACCAAAGTGTTTTGTTAACACGTTTAACAGGCTATAGACTTATGGTGATGACGCATTTATATAATATATAAATAATATTTGGACAAAGGTTTTTTCTTTTCTTTTATGATACATTTATACCTCTTTAATTTAAGAAAAATCCCACTTTTCTATTGAGCTGATCTTTAGATGTATTTAAGACTTATTGATGTTTTTCTCTGTAAAAGTATTTCTAATTGATAATTTATAATTATAACTGATTTATAATACAACATTTTGCAGGCCAGAAGCTCTTTCATCGCACTTTATTAATATTTTTAGTTGATAAAATTAGTTTTGAGATCATTTAAACAATGATCTGAATTTTATTATGACTGTTAGGTTTAAGGAACCCATCTGAAAGTGACTGAACTATTTTACAAACTAAATCATGTACACAATAGCACATACAACAGCATTCAATTGAGAAAATTTAAAAATCTGCTGTTTTTCCAAATTATTGAGAAAGGTTTAATTCAGAACAAAACAGCCCTGATTTTCTGGATTAATGACAATTTGTTAAATCTTAAAAATATCAGATTTTTTATTATTTCAATTCAAAGTATTTTTCTTTTTCTTTTCTTTTTTTTACAGTTTTGTTCTGTTCCGATGTAACCTGAGGCCTGAAAAGCTGTCACACTGCTTCAGTCTCCTGAGAATAAGATTAACAGGAAAACGCCTCCAGTGACGCAAAACCTGACACCTGAAAAAAAAGAAACAAACACACCCGAGCTCAGTAAAACCTGTCCTCCAGGCTGAGAACCTGCACAGGTACAAGACGCAGGAACAACAGCAGCTATCTTAGAGGCAGACACAGGTATGTAGTGACACAGAGCTGCAGCACCAAATTGACAGTCAGGGCCTAAATGAGATTAAACATGCATGCTCTCAGATTTGTTCATGTCTTCTACAGATGATTTACCAGCACCAAACATTCACGATCCATACAACACTGTTTATTTTACTCTGTGTCTTATTTAACCTCAATACGTCATCATATTATATTTTGTTAAACTTTCTTGGCAATAAAACAATCTTATTCTGAAAAAAAGAGTTTAAACTCAAAATAAATTTAGATCAAAAAAGTGGAATAAGACAAGATTTCAGACATTGGTTTCCCACTCTGACAAAGGTAGGGGGAATTCAGAGTGATGGGGACATCAGGTTGAATGGGACACTTAACAAAAATACTTTTTATTTTCTTACCTGATGAAAGAAAATTAAATGTCTTTTCTGATCCCTAACTGTGATACCACATGATGGAAATTACGCTTTCATTGGTGTGACATCACGTAGGTGGGTGGGGCAGGTATAAAACAGGAGTCTGACCCTGTACTTCATGAGGTGAGGAGAATAACAGGAGCATTTGATAGTTTTCAGATTAAGGTTACTACATTTGCTAAGATGTCAAACTCTTTATGATTGTTTCATTGTATGCTTTATTTTTTAATCAGGCTGTTTTATGCTGTTCGTTTGGGTGGATGGGACAGTGCTAAAAAGGCTTTTCTAAAGAATATGTGAAATCTTTATGAATGCTTTGTGTGCTCCAAATGAACAGTTTCTTATCGAGTGCAGACCACTAATCCAAATGTTCATGGACAAGCTGGATTAGGTGTTTCCCTTAACTCGTTGACCAGCTACCAAAAAAAGACCTGTTCAAATCCTGCTTGTCCATTTTACACAAATACACTAATCTGGCCTTATGTCAATAAAATGGGTTCAATAAAATTAGATTTCAAGCAGAATTTAAACTTAAAGGTGCACTATCTTGGTAGATAAATGTGAAAGTTGGATAAGTGTACATATTCTGTGGTATAAGTTCATTAAACTCTATACACAAACTGTCCTCAGAGGAAAATGTGGTCCCTGTAACACTGTTAGAAGATAAAATGCTAAGTGAGAAGTTATGGTGGGGGGGTCCACAACAGTGAAACCGTAACTCTCCTGGTTGCTTTTTTTTTTAGCTCCTAACAGTGTTCAGGGAGCCATTTTTTCCTTTCAGTAAAGTTTGTGTATTCAGTTCAGAAAATATAGCATAGAATTGTTTCACTTCTCCAACTTGTGCATGTATGAAATTTAAAAAATATATATGCTCACAGTAGTCTTAATCACTCAGATGTTACCAGAAAAAAAAAATGTTTTAGACCAGTTAGACCACATTAAAATGTGAGCCATTCCTCCTTGGAATATGGTAAAACCTTCATTTTTCTTGAAATGGATCAGTAACATCTGCAGGGTTAGAGAAATGCATCATGTGTTGGACTACATTTAAAAATGAATGGTGAGAACACAAGATGGAAACACATACATCGTCCTGATTTCCCCCTCGTCATTTTCTTTGAGAAACCAGAATAATCTGTGAAAAGTTTCAATCTGTGGTGATGTTCAGTTGTTATGGTAAACTCTTTTTTGTAGTTGAAGAAATTAGAAGACATAATAAAAAATATCAACAATACTTGTATAATAAAGTAACAAGAATCTCTTGTGCTTCAGCCCGTCCACAGATGGAGGTCGGTGTTCAGAGAAGGACATTAGGGTGTTTAAAAGTCGTCTCTGAGGAAGACATAGGTGAATTGTGTTCCTTATTTATTTAATGATTTCTGTGCTACAGTGTTTTTTAAATTTATTTTGCCTGCATGAAGGAGTCCATTGAATCATCTTTAAATTCTTGTCTAACCTTTCTGTGATTTTACCGTTTTCCTCTTTCATCATTACTGCAGACCAAGGAGACTTAGCTCGGGCTGTTGACTGGATGAGAGATGCATGGTGGTTAGTAGTGAGGGGGGATGGGACTCTTCAGTAAATGTCTAGTTTTTATTTGGATTTGTTTCTTTCTTAAAGTCCTAAGTGTCATTGTAAAGGTCAGGGGTGTCTCCAGGATTTCTGGGCTTCGAGGAAAGGTATCACATCTGGCCCCCCCACCACAGCCTCAGCCAACCCTGGGATTGTTCTTACCACACCTCCATTACAAACATGACCTATTCAAAGCTTTCAAATAAGGTAACAACATTTTGGTTACAACTTGGATACAATCTCTGTCTCTTCTCTTTTTATGACTGATCATGATTTGATACCAATGTACAAAAAACAACTAAGTTTCAGTAATGAAATGTTGCTGATGTATTTACACAGTTGAGCTAGTGTGCACCTCACTCACCTTTCATATAAAATACCTACTTCTTTTCAAGCTTCAGTACTTTTAAATTGTGTGGTTCATTAAATTAAATGATTTTATCGTTGTGTGTGGTATCAAGGAGAAAAGAAGGAGGATCAACATTAATTTAAATATCTTAATGGAAACTTTAGGGGTATGGTTTAAGTTACATCTCAGGGTTGGCTGAGACTTCGGTGGAGGGGCCCAGTGTGAGACCTTTTCATGGGGCCCAGAGATCCTGGTGGTGCTCCTGGACAGATCTAACACAAAGTCCACAAAAGTCAAAAAGTTCATTAGCGTTATGGCTAAAAATAATTAAAAAAAGCAAAGTACTAGTAGTCTGTATAAAATGTGCTTCATTGTCATAAATCATCAGGACTTACAAGATATGATACAAAACAATCACAAAATCAATGTACAAAAAAAAGAGTGTACAAAAAGGGGGTCTAAAACATAGATTAAAACACCCATTTGTAAAACATGATTTCAATATCATCATGACAGAGATTATAATCTCAGTAAATATTCACATTGTATCACATAGATAAAAAAAAATCTAAACAGCTGATAGTGAAACTAAAGCAACCAGCTGAACGTCCACAGTGCAACACAAACAAGTTAATCTTAGAATCTACTGACACCTCTGTCTGCTGCAGAGCCGCTGCTCTGATCATGCAGGCTTCATTATCATTCATTTAAATCATCTCACTGATTTGATTCAGACTATAGACTGTACATAAGATATGGACGTAGCCTCCAGGACTGAAAAGTGAAGCTATGCAGAAATGTCTTAAATATGCATTTCTTTCCCTCAGTAAACATTTTCCTAACGAGTTTATAGTTTTATGGTCTTCTTCAACCCAACATGATGTTCTTTAAGTAAATTCACGTCCCATGTAGAGTCAAATAGACCAAAAAGCAGGGGAGGAGTTTGTTTTAACACAACAACTATCAGAGAAGACAGGAGCGATTAGAGGAAACTTATAACAATAACACAACAGTGAATGTCTGCTTAAAGCTGAAATAAGAATGTGTTCCGCTGTGAACTGAACCCACCTGAGGAACCTTTGACCTTTTATCAGGAAGTTCAACTTTGTAACAGGAAGGGGCAAGATGTCAATACCATGGTTCCACCAGTAGCTATGCTAAAGTCGTCTTATAAAATATGATATGAACAGGGCATGCAACAGGACACATTATGAACACCTTACATTGACATCTATCTAGATTACACTTTATCTACAGCTATCTAAAGTTTACTGATGGGAGTATTACTAACTGTGAGAATAATTATCTGGTGTGTCCATCTGTTTGGATAAAATATCAGCATATCTACAATCAGCGAGTATGGGTTTCCAATAAGGAAGGCTCGGTTTGTCTGGTAGAGACTTCCTCTCTTTCAGTCCCATTTCATGCTCTCTACCAATCAGAGAACGTTGTGTAGCTGCATATGAAATTGAAGTGTGTTCATGTTAAACTGTAGTAGTGTTCAGTTGTTGTCGTCCCAGTCTGCAACCTTGTTGTACTCCTGAATCTTCTGTTTGATATGAGACAGTTTGCTCTTCAGGTACTCACACCTTTCCCTTTTCTCCACATATGTTGGATCCTGACAAGAAAAACAGGAACAAGTTATAATTTACCTAGTGGTGATTGAACATTTTTTTCTGAAAATGTGTTCTCCCACAGGCGGATTGGGGATTTTCCTTTCATGACAAAGGGCAGTAATCCCTCCCCCAGGTGGGTCACACTCCCACAGCTAGGTGTTTATTCTGCCTTGTAGAGTCTACCTTGCAATCCCCTTCCAGAGAGAGGCGTGGTCAGACACAGTTAATTTACATTTAAAGGTACAGACACAGAAACAGCCTGTTCTGATCAGGGCTGAAATAGAGGGGTTTATAGACATGATCAAATACAGGATCAGAGTGGAATTATAAGAAACTTCACACACATGTTCTGGGGAGCTCTGAGACTTATTTAAACTTGTTGAAATGGA
Source organism: Labrus mixtus (assembly GCF_963584025.1). Taxonomy (NCBI): domain Eukaryota; kingdom Metazoa; phylum Chordata; class Actinopteri; order Labriformes; family Labridae; genus Labrus; species Labrus mixtus. The sequence goes on along the minus strand of NC_083616.1, from coordinate 6,303,341 downwards.
GTATAATATGTGACCTTTAATAATTCCCATAGTTTATGTTTAGTGAAACTGGTGAGGTATTAAAAGAACAGGTAGTGTTTATTTAACCATGTGGTTTCATCACAGTTAGTTTCAGCAGGTGGATGATGGCATGCTCACATTCTTTAAGAGTGTCTCACTAGTTAATAAAAGCACAGAGAACTTCCTTTTCTTTAACACTAATATGATTTTATAAACTTGTTTAGTCGAGATGAGGAGGATTATTGTTTTATATATTAAGATAAGCAGTTTTTGTGTTAGTTTTGTTAACAGTTTTTTAAATTCTATTTTTAGTATTTTTTAGTAGTTATTAGTATTTTGTTTGTAAAGGAATTGTTCGGTATTATGATTCAGCTCTTGTTATATTCATTATATTTAAGTCTGGTTATGTATGCATGTTTGAGGTTATATGTCAGGGCCGTCTGTCTGCATTTCTTCTCTGTCGTCGTTAACTAAGCAATAAAAGCCGTACAAGGTCAAATATAAGATGCAAGATGAGGTGACCCATGCAAGGGTCAAACTGCCTGATTAAGTTTGCATCTGCTGCTTGATTTAGATGTTTGAATTAATATCTAATGCAGGTCCCTCTGTATGTGTTAATGCAATAGAAAACAACTATAACATCCTAAAATTGAAGCATGAAATAAAATAATCTTAGTAGGTGAAATAAAGGGATGGGAGTTTTGTAAATGTTTTTTTTTTTTGTTACGCTGAGGCTGCAAAGGGATAAATAGAAACACAGTGAGACCTTAACAGGAGCATGGACAGAAATAACCTCTAAAGAATCAGATAAGACCAGATAATATGAAGATATACTTACTGCTTTCTTTCTTTGATATTCCATAAAAAGGCCTTTAATCCGCTCCTTCTCCTGAAACAAAGTCAGCGTGTTAGAGGACTGAGTTAACGTTTCCGTGTGTGTGTGTGTGTGTGTGTGTGTGTGTGTGTGTGTGTGTGTGTGTGTGTGTGTGTGTGTGTGTGTGTGTGTGTATAACAGTCATACCATCTGACTGGAGGGCTGAGCGGCGAGGTTCTGCAGCATCTCGTCCATCTCTTCAAACTTCTTGCTCATAACCTGGACCTCGGCATGAAGCTCCTTGTACTCTGCGTACTGGTCGTTGAACACGGCTCGGTACTGGTCCCTCTGCTCGTCGGAGCGTATGGCGCGGTACTTACTGTGAAAACACGACAGCTGCTGACTTCTCTTAAGATTTAGATCACCAAACATTTATTTTGAGAATATATATTTGTAAAGATTTATTTGGGGGCTTTTAGCTCATTATTTGGATAGGAGACTGGATATAGTGGAAATCGGGGAGAGAGAGTCGGGAATGACATGAGAGAAAGGAGCCACATGGTCGGACTCAAACCCAGGCCGCACGTTTGAAGAACTACAGCCTCCATATAAGGGGCTTGACCCAGTGTTAGTCTAAAAACAATAGTCAAAGATTCTTCTTGCTGTTATGATTCCTCCTGTTCATACGGAACATTTGTAGATTCTTTTACAATCTCTATCTACATAAAAATGTAGAATCTGTAATCAGGTATCTGGATCTTCAGCATGGGAAGTGCTCTGGTTTACATTTGTAGTACATTTGTAGTCTGAGCTTTACAATATCGGCATGCAAGTGCTGCTAACGATCTTTTCTAGATCAAACATTTCAACTTGACAGACAAATCTCGTCGATGCCGTGTCACGAAAGCTAATCAGGGTTTAGATTTCCTGACTACCTTAAACGCATCAGAAATAACCGACCTCACCTCCATTCAACAAACAACCATTATGAAAGTTGTTTTCTCCTCTTGAGGACAGACCTGACAAAGCTTGACTGTGGCCATCGAAGTTACAATGAAATGTGTTTGTAAGATTGTAACAGATGCACAAACATGCAGTGGAGACTCTCCACATGTGAAGCTCAGCGTTACACCTACATGCTAACCATCACAAGTTTTTTCATCTTGAAGTCGGACAGCACTATTGGGACTTAAAATAAAGGGACTTTATGTTAAATGTAAAATGTTTTTAAGGTCCATCCCACGAGAATTTATTAATGAAAAATAAACATATTTAAGAAGCTGAACTTGAGTCTTCCTGTTGGGGTTATAAGGTAACACTCACTCCACATAGTCGGCTATGACGACAGGTTTGGGGATGTGACCAGCGGGGATGTGACCTCGGAGGATCTCTGGCGCCATCAGGGGAACGGCTATAGAGCTGTTAGCGTCGTCCATGATGTCGGGCTGGATTGTGGGGAGGGGGGTCTGCTCTGAGAACCTGGAGCCTGGACCCAGCTGTGTTAGACAAAAACAGAGTCATGGTCTCAGCTCATGTACACACTATTACATTTAATGTCTGCAGTAGGTTTGTTATGAGGACAGAATTATGATACTAGCAAACATCAAACGTCGATGCTTGTTTGGATACCACATCAACAGAAATACAAGACACTCAATATTAGGTCATTTCAATTACCAAAAATTCCAGACTGTCTTAATTGCACAAATATGTGGCAACACTTCGAAGTGCGCTCTCTGCAGCAGCTTTTGGTTAAAAACACAACTGAAGATTTTTTTTTTATTATTTTGTAGTTTCTGATACTGTCATTTAAATAACAGAGACTGTATTATTTTAAAACACGTGGTATCCAAAAGTAATGTTGACAACCTAGGTCTGCAGCAACGTTTTAAAGTGATACTTACTATGGACAGAGGGACCGACGATCCGATAGTGTTCATCTGTTGAGAAGAAGAAAAGATGAGGAAAGATTGATTAGAATTAAATGATCAGAAAACGATTCAGTTAGTCAGTAGTTTTCTTTCTCTTAAAACTTCAAGCAAGGAACTTTCCCTGAAGTAAAGGAACTGTTTTCTTTCATTAAATGGAGACTGAAGCTGCAGATTAAATTTACTTCTGCAAGAATTTCTGACTGACAACTGATGGCCCAAAGAACCGTCGTCACGAATCTCTCTGCAGGCATATTCATGAATACCTCTGAATCTGTGTTTCTGACCGATCCAGGCCTCGCAGGGTTTTATTTTAGCCACTTTTGTGCTTCAACACATCACTGGAGTTACAGAGTGAATCGGCAGACAGGTGGAACAGGTTTATTTTTGAATGAACTAAAATGTTGACTCGTGACCATGATGTGATGCTTCATGATGTAATCAGTTTTGTAATGGAAAAAAGAATGTTTAGTGAAGGTCATTGACTTTAGATGCACCAGCGGATTAATTTGCCTGATCTTTATGCATCTTTTTTTTGTAACTATTAGGTTTGGTTGCTACTCAAGATTTCACCAAAATGTTTAAAAATCTGCTTATCTCTGCTAGCTCATTTTACCAACCGTCCCTGATCATAACAGCCTTTTTCTCTGCTGCTGGCTGAAGCAATCAACTGGAGCTATTCCAAAACTTGCATCGACCTCAAATGTAAAAATAGGGCTAAAATAGGGAAGGTTTAAAAAAATACCAGAGTTCCCCTTCCAGAAAAGATCGGAGTTAAGGAATGCATAATCTTTTAGGGTCCCCTGAGGTATAAAAAGAAAGAAGTGTTTGTTTCAGACCTCCTGTGCGAGCGCCTCCTTCCTCATCCTGGACGCCTCGTGCCTCCACAGCTTAAGACACACGCCTGCACTGATGAAGTACAGCACCATGGTGATGAAGATGAAGACGATGGCCGCCGTCTGCCCAGCCTCAGTGCGACAGAACGCTCCGTTAATTCCGTTATTGAAGACGGGCATGGAGCAGAGCCCCCCTCGGGTGGTGTCCCTCACATAAACAATCCCTGCAGACAGGTAGAGCACTGCCAACACCAGGTTGATGGAGCACTCTGTGAACGGCCACCAGGACGAGTCCAGCAGGATGGCTCTGTAGTACATGCTCATCCCCAGAACTACCAGGATGACGGTTACAATCCACGCCAGACCAGCCACCACCAGCACAAATGGAGTCTTAGGGCCTGTGTAGTACCCGCCACCGGATCCATACGCTCCAGCTCCTCCACCCAGTCCTCCAAACAGCTGGGGCTGAGAGTAGCCGAACATATTGAACCACTCATTGTCCTTATGAACGTAGGCACAGACGCAGGCAAACACGGCGGCCCCCAAGAGCAGCTGCACGCAGCCCAGGATCCTCAGAAGCCCCGCCCATGACTTCATGTAGGCATAGCGCAAGTGGTACTCCTCCACCCTCTCCTGGTAGGTGAGGGCTGACAGGTTAGTAGGAACGGCGGAGGCAGATTCGATTGCCTCGGCTCCCAGAAGCAGCCCGTCCCGCTCCTTCTGGGAGGTGTAGCTGCCTCCAGAGCCGCCGAACGGGTCCCTGAAGGAGCCAGGGAGGGATGGAGAGGGCGGCGCAGAGTGGGGAGGGGAGCAGGGGACTCCTGATGTTGTTTTACAGGGGGTGCTGTTCCTGGAGGAAGGGGCGGGGGAGTCAGGGGCAGCTGAAGGGGGGATGGTCCAGCCCTTGCTGGCGCTGTTCCCACTGTTTCCACGGAAGAAGTTCTTGACAGAGTCGGGGATGAAGCGGCGGACAGGCTTGATGTCCATGGCATCGATGTCACCCTCCGCCGGCTTGCCATCACTGGGGGGATAGAAGGAGTCAGGACCTACAGCTGGATCATCAGGTAGAGGGGGAGGGGGGAGGGGGTCTAAGCTGACAGCAGGGAGTGGACCGTGTGAAGGCAACGGGGGCGGAGGGAAGTCCTGGTCCCTCCATAAGGAACCAACAGGGACCTGGTCATAGATTGGGTACTCCCTCACCCGGTCAAACCTGGAAGCTCCGCCTCCTGAAGACATCTGGACCTAGGCTTTGTGACACTTCAGACAGAAACACGATTAAAGTCAAAGATTTTAATGTATAACGCAGAGAACTAAAACAGCAAACATATGGGAAACAGTAGCTTTAAAGGGTAATTACAGTTTATTCAGAGTTTGGCTGTGCCTCAGACATCAGATCGTACTTGCCAGAGTAAACAGATAAGCTGTGAACAGGTATAAGGTAATGTAGCTTTTCCTCAATGGGCATGCAAAGCACATTCACAGCACATTGCAAAGGGATGCCACCGAGCCAGACGGCCATATTTGACCTCCCATGTCAGTAAGCTTGTCAAGATATTCTACTTTGATACTGTTTTGAAAATAAACAACACAATGTGGACTAAAACATTTATGTTAAACCATTTTTATATAGTTTTTCTGATCCATAACTGCTTTTTATACACAACTTAAATAAAAGAATCTAATCAGTAAACTGGTTGTTTTGTCTTACATTTTTGACTGTTTAACCATTTATCCAAACTCGCTGATGTGTTGATGCAAAGTTGGCATCTAATGAAAACATTAATAAATAATAAGGCTACTCAATATCGAAAAAAGTAAGAATATCAGATACTTACATGATAATTTGAATTGTAACAAAATATCTAAAAGAGATTTTTCTAAAATATCATGTGAAAATAATGAATATAGAAGAAAAATGTCTTTCTAAAGACATTTAGCGTAGGCCTGATTCTTTGAGGTATCTAGTGAAAGTTTCGTAAACCAAGATACCAAATCTTTATACAACAACAAAATACAACAAAATAATGACTTAAAGTGGGTTTCTCCTTATTTTTAAAATAATATGATGTCACTTATAGTTACAAAGTCATTAAAGAAAGTTTCAAAACATTAGATGTTTTTCATCACATAGGCCAAGATCAGCTTTCATTTCTTCCAAATCTCACATGTTTATTTACAGCACACAGGTAACAGAAATGTTAGCATCAATCCATTATTAGCATCTTAGCACTGACAGAGAACAGGTGTCTCTGCTTGAAGACACTCCCAGGTAAACCACCGGTAAGAGTAAAATAAATAAAACAAAGCGCTACAGTTAGAATAAACAAACACAACAAAGACCGACTGTCTCGTCCGTCTTTTGAAGAAGTTAAACTTTGTATTCGTGTCATTAAAAGTATAAATGACACGGTTTCAGACGATTGCTTACCTGCTGGTGCTTCTTCGTCGGTTTCTGTGATTAAAAGCAGCTACATCCTTCCTGACTGTTTGTCTGTTTGTCCTCACTCTCACACTGATCTCAGGTCAGACATTGAGAAGAACTACAGGTTAACACAGTCGAACCAAAAGAAAACTACTGATCTGAGAGCAGTGACGCCTCAGGTAGGCGAAACTCACCTGTCCAGTCTGACCTGCCTCACGGTGCGTTCAAGGACTCTATCCGACCTCGGGGCTCCAGCTTCTCTACACTTCTCTAACTCTGTTTGTTTTCTGATGGTTTAATGATCAGAATTCAGAATTATCGCAGGTAATCAGCTTATTGAACTCTGACGTTCAGCACTTGACATAGGCTATAGGTTATTTGTGTTTTAATTAGCCTAATATCTTTCTGAATGTGGGTCAATGGGTTAGTTAGAGCGTTTCCCTCATTGAGACATTTTACCTGGTAGCGCCACCCTATGGCCTGTTATAATAATAACTTTATTTATATAGCACCTTTTAAAAACGCAGGTTTACAAAGTGCTTTGACAAACAACAAAAACAAGAACAAACTAAAGCAAACACAGAAGAACATTAACAACAGCAAGAACAAACAAATGCAAAATACTAAAAATAATGAAATACAATTCAACAGAAAAGAACCCAAAGTGCACGATACCCAACAGACATATATAACCCGACCATCACAAGAACCATGATAAGAACCCAGGCAACACAAGAACCATCATAAGAACCCAGGCAACACAAGAACCATGATAAGAACCCAGGAAACACAAGAACCATCATAAGAACCCAGGCAACACAAGAACCATCATAAGAACCCAGGAAACACAGGAACCATCATAAGAACCATGATAAGAACCATCATAAGAACCCAGGCAACACAAGAGCCCAACAACAAGAGCTGAGACCAAGAGGACCAAAGATTTAAAAATATGTAAGAAACTAAAAGAGCTGAAAAAAATAAATAAAAAGATAACAGCAATAAGAAGGTAAGAGCAGTAAAAGAAATAGAAACAAGTGGTTAAAGGATCAAAAAGCCCAAAACTATAATATTAATAAAAATACAAAGTAAATATAAATATGAAACATAAATAGACAAAGTAAGTAAGATAAGAAATTACCAAGTTAAAACACAAGAGGAGATTAAGATATGAGCATAAATACGAGATAAGAGCATAAATAAAAGAACAGTAAGAAGTAAAAGAAGATAAAAATAATAAAACCAGTAAGAAAAGACATTAAGAAGACGACATCACATAAAAGCAAGTCTGTAAAAGTATGTTTTAAGAAGGGATTTAAAAGAATTGAGGGAATCTGCAAGTCTTATCATTCTTAGACTTGCATCATTCTTCACAAACCTCATTATTATATTGCATGTATGCCCATTTCTGCCAATTTCACTAAGAGTACAACTAACTTAGTTTATTTCTAATAAAAAGCAAACATCTCACAATACTGAAAAAAATCTATAGGCTATTTCAAACAGTGAAATAAAAATCTATAAATAATTAGCCTACATCTAATTTTCAATTCCTATTAGAAACTTAGAGTATTATATTGATACTGGTCATTAAAAATATTTGCATCACAATTTCTCATCTCATAAAGATGAAACATTTTTGTAAAATAAGATATTCTCTTAAAACATTAAATAAAGGAAAACAAGTATTTTCCCCCTGAGAACCTTACATATTATCATTGGAGGTATATATCTCTATTTTGTGAAATTTTCTCATACAAATATACCAAATCTTTATTTTAGATAAAAATATTTTGGCAGGATTGTCATTTTAAAAAAAATGTAATGTGATTACTTTTATGTTATTTTTATGTTACCCTAAAAAAAGCTAAAAAAAAAAAAGCTAAAAAAGCTTAAAAAAAAACAACAACTAAAAAACCGCACAGACTACAGTGACGAATCTCTCTCATACAGCAGCTGGTAAAAAGACTTAAAGTCAAACTGGGTTTTTATTCAGAATCAAATCCTGGATCTCTCTTTTGAATAAAAAAGACTGGTCACTTTTATGTCTCTGTGGTCTATGCTGCTTTATAGACTCATCTCAAAGCAATAAATAGTTGTTTCATTTATGTTTGTTTTCAATGCTGCTGTATTATTATATTCTTGTGATTAGGCAGATTAGAATAAATCATGAATATTGACCATCGCTTCCTGCTTTTCCTACTACTGTACTTCGACCAATCACATGTTGACATTTATTTCCGTGTTTTAGGACTTGTCAGGCTGTGATTGGCCGAGAGCGACAGTCGTGTTTGAAAGTGACTGTATCATCGTGTCAGTCAGTATCCGAGGACAGAGACACAAAGATGGAGATAATTCACGGTGTCCAGGTTTTAGTGAAATCCGTGCTGTTTGTGCTGCTGTGGTGTCAGTGTGAGGGCAGAGACTCGGAGCTCAGCTATGTGACCTGCGGCTCGCTGGTCAAGCTGCTCAACACCAGACACAACGTCCGCCTGCACTCCCACGATGTCAAATACGGCTCAGGTGAGTTCAAGAAGACACGCAGTGGTGCCTCACTCACATATAGACATATTTAACTAATAAGCAATAACTACCTAAAAGAAGAAGGTTGTGTGAGTCTCTAGTTCCTGCATGTGTTGGTTTTATGGAACGAGAAGCGCAATGAGACGACAGGTGAACAGGTGATCAAACACCAGAAGTGGACATTTTAAAGGACAAAAACATTATTAATGTTAGCCGAAATTAAGAGGAGCTCCTTCTTTTGTAGTATAATTGAAAATAAATATCTTAGGTGGTCTTGCTTTGAGTCGTCAAGCAGAAACATTTCTAATTGTGAGATCCGTGAAGGTAGTTCGGCACACAGTGGTCTTCATGTTAGCAGCAAAGTCAGGATGTTAGCTTAACAATCAATTCATATTTGAACCAAGATAATCATCTTTTAACATCTATGTGTTCGTATCTATAAATTGTAACATTAACCGGCCCAACATGATCTGCTCGGGCATTAAATTAAATGCATTTATTTTTTGTGTGATTTTTTTTTTTTGTACCGGTGTGAAAACGTCCAAAATGTGAACCCTTCTATGTCCGGTCAAAATTTCAAAATAAAGCCTCTTAAAAGGAACATTTTATGAGCAAATCATAATCCACACACGACAACAACGACAAAATTTAAACTGTCAAAATCAATCAATCACAATACAGCTCAGATATTGCAATGATTTTGAATGCACACTGTTGTTTTCTTTATACGCCTCAAAAACGATTTTCAAATAATTGTAAAAAAAATTTAAAAAGTTAATTTTTGGGGGAGCTTTGTGGACAGTGGATAGAGTAGGAAACCAGGGAGTTAGAGTGGGAAATGACAGGCAGGAAAGTAGCCACAGGCCGGACTTGAACCCAGGACGCCCGCTTTAAGGACTAGAGACTCTGTACATGGGGCGCAACCTAACTGCTGGGCCCTCTGCACCCAATGAGTAATTTAAAACAAAAAGTGTCAGATTGGTTCAAATCCCTCGTAGAAAAGCTCGACTTTCATTCCAATAGTTCAGTGTGAAAGCTATGTTTTCAGTCATCAGTGATTTTTGCCCTATTCAGTAATTGGCTGAGAAAATGAACTAGTCTGTCTGGCTGTCATTTACAATCGTAATATTATGATGTCTTCATATTTCAAATTTCTGAGCATTCTGTTAGCATTTCATGCACTATATAAAATGTTATATCATTACATGACAGTGAATATGATGTTATATTGATCAGATTTTGTTTTACTGGTCCTTCTAATTTCCTCTCCCCCAGTTAGGTGTGTAGTCACAGTCCTAGTCCTTGGTTATGTGTGATTTATTGCCCCAGTTTTCTCCCCCTACCATCTTCTCCTGTAACCATTTACTAAAACTAAACGTCCTCACAGTAATCATACATCTCTACATGACTTAAAAGGCTTTATTTTGAAAAGATCATCATGGCCTGTAGTGCATTGCTGGCTGACTCTAGTTGTTGTAGAAACTTGACACTTATTGTTAGAGGTGCTGGTCTGATTGTATCTCTCTAAACAGCTGCAGAATTCACACACACACACACACACACACACACACACACACACACACACACACACACACACACACACACACACACACACACACACACACACACACACACACACACACACACACACACACAGAAAAAAAAAGTGTTCTGATTTTCTAATAGAGTCTGAGAGTGATACAGGAAGTGTGTGAAGCAATTTTAAGGAAGTGAGTAATTTATATTTAGCCGTTCAAAAGTTGTTGGTAATAGTAATAATCTGAAAATAATACCTGAAAACTTAAACTTAACAACAACTTGCAAACTTTTCATTTTTGCTATAAGATATAAATTCAGATACTGCTGAAGTTGGAAGATTGGACAGTGATCCCCAGAGCACAAACCTCTGGTGAATGATTTGATTAAATGTTATATTATTTCATATGTTGGCTGACTGTTAGTTTCATATTATTAGTACACTTGTCCTTAAATAGCTAAAAACAAAGCAATTCACCCTCTAACCAACAACACAAATCCAATGATATATTGTTATCCAGGCTCTTGCTCATCTTCTCTCTGTGGATCTTCTCTACTTCACTCTCTCCAGTTCGGTCTTGTTGTCAGGTTTGTGTTGTCATATCCGAGCTGAGAGCTGTAACCGGAGAGGTTTACCTGCAGGGCTTTCTGCCAGAAACTATTCTGCTTCAGCTCTCCTGAGAGATCTTACCTGCTCATCTTACATTACAGAGTGCAAGAACATGTATTCACTGTCAGGGCGAGAATGAAAAAGGCTTTGTCCCTCGGTCACAATTCAGTGTAACAACAAAAGAATAAGCGACTAATTAAAGGTAAAACAGGCACAGTGTTTCCCCTAGGTTTACAGCGTTTGGGGGGGGGGGGGGGGACAAGCCGACACGGCGACACAAACACTTGAGGGAATCTTGGTGTTCATGTGTTACTTTTAATGACAGCTGTCCTGTTCTATCGGAAAGGTATCCTTAAATGACTTCTTTCCCTGATTTCTGACTCTATCCACTATCATATCTGTACAATAAAGGCACAAAAAGCCCAAAAATAGATCTTTAAATTATTATTATTATATTTGTTTTACTTGACCTTCAGGGGGGGCGGGCCACCCCCCTAATATAATAGTAGGGGAAACACTGAGGCATACTGTTTCTGTTGGCTCAGAGTTATCAGTTAATGTCATCTCATCCCATTTGATCTACCCTAGTTATAATACAACTTTAAAAAGTTTAAATCTATCCTGAACTTTATGCAATTCAGTAAATAAGTCATGCATTCTATAATGTACCCGTGTGCTGTTATAACTCGATCATCAATGCGACTGTAAAGTATCTTTTTGCATGTTGTAAAACCTTGATTTTCTTGTTTTTATATTACACATGTTACAGATATACATGTGAATTGATTTAAATAGATTCAATCTTCATATTTCCCATCACTAGTCCTAAATTATCATGATCAAATCTGATGACACTGTATTATATCTTGTTTTTAAGTCAAATAAAATGTACAGATACATTTTCCACAAACTGAGGGTAATTTTTACCATGTTTGAACCTCTGCTCTGACAGTTCAAGATGATGTTTCTTCATTTCAAAGTGTAACAGTACAGGCAGCTAGTTTGTAATACAAACAAGGGTGGGACTGTTTATCTGAAATATTCTGTAGTTCTTAACACCAACGACATTCAGATCGGCACCCCACCAGAGTTTATCATATTTAATCTTTCACCAAGTGAGAGAGAGAGCGAGCGGAAAATCTGCAAAAAAAAATCTAAAGTCTGCGTTTGTGTGTGTGTGTGTGTGTGTGTCGGTGTGTGTGTAGGTAGCGGGCAGCAGTCTGTCACTGGTGTGGAAAATGCAGACGACTCAAACAGCTACTGGCAGATTCGGGGGAAACCAAACCGTCCGTGTAAGCGAGGAGTTGCCATAAAGTGTGGCGAGGCCATCCGGATCACGCACATGAAGACGGGCCGAAACCTGCACTCACACCGCTTCAACTCGCCGCTGTCCAATAACCAGGTGAGACTTTAACAACATCACAGGACATAACTTTAAAAGTGTTGTATAGCTGTTGTGTTAAAGCAACATCACACCTGAGGGCGAGATGTTGTATTAGATGTTGGCACGCTGGGATTCAGTTGTAGGCACGAGGATGCTGAAGATAACTCGAGTGTGATGTTCCTTTTATAAAACCCATTCAGGCAGCAAATAGTAGTAAAAAGTCCAAATCAACAACAGCTTAGTTTTTTGCTCAACTAGATGCACGACTTAACTGTAACTGGTATGTTGACGAGCAACCCAAACATTCTCTGCACTCTGCTCTGTTAGTTTCCATGGTTACCACGGACCAGCACTGGGTTGCAGCAGCTATGCACAAGTTTAAAAGTAGCCTTGTTTTGAATGTACTATAGGACAGAGTTTACACACTAGATAGTTCCAACAAAGGCAGAAGTTACACCCACCTCCTCGGAGGTGTAAAGTATACGGTTGTCATGGTGATGGTTTTGAACGGCAGGATAACTTTGGGGACAGTGTCAGCAGTGTGTTCACCGTTATTGATTACATCTCTCAGAAATGTAGGATGACTTTAATTTTACTCCCACTTTGCATTTTTCTGAGCGGAGATGATTCATCTATCCGTTAACAGAGTACTGTCAGATCACCTTCTGTTGTAGTTGATGACTTCACCACTAGATGTCACTGTTGTTATTTGACTAGCTGTAGGTTAAGGCTGTATGCGTTAGTTAATGTTTCAGAGACAATCAGACACAAGAAGAAACACTGTGACAAACACTGCATTAAGAAAATGCTGCTCTCTGATTGGTCACATCAAGTTAAAACTTGATGCAACAATATTTTGGTTAGTTTGGACGTAATGCTCTACTAGTTAAGATGAACCTCACATCTCCATGGTAACCAAACAATGACGCAGTTCGCATAGTTCACATGTAGGGTTTGGTGTGGACTTTACAACACAACTTAAGACAGAATTGAAACTGATGCTGCAACAGGACGCAGCTACTCCATGTACATGTTTCTGTTAAAGTTTTTATTCTAACCAGAGAAATAATTAGTCTGTTTTGGGATTAAGAGGTGTCCGATCAATACATAAAGGTCACTGTCTGCTGTGATGTTAACTAACCGTTTTCAAACCACCACCTGGCTGAAGTGGAGTGATACATATTGTGAGAAGTCCCAGTGATGTTGTAGCCTTTATCAGCACTTGTAGAAGGCTTTTTGTCCAATCAGCTTACCTGCTTAGTAAGTAAGTAAAGTTTATTCATACAGCACTACAGACAAAGTGCTTAACATCAACAAAATACAACATAAAGTTCATAAAAACAGGAACAAATGAGTATGGACTGACATGATCAAATCCTGCTATGACCAGGAAGAAATATTGGCAGGGAATTTGCTATGGCTTCAACAGCACAATAACCACAAGTCTAAAAATGAGTCTGTGAGACAGACAGCAGGTGTAGGGTGTTCGACATTAGGGAACAGGTTGGTGAATATGGTTGAATATGGTTCTGACAGATACTCTGGGCCCTGAAAGTGAGGGTGCTATAAGCCAAAGGGAGTGCAGAGGTTTCAGTATGGGAGTGATGTGAGATTTCCTACATCTACATGTGTGTTTGGACTGTTCTTTCTATTTGTTTACCTCTGTACCAATTATTTTTCTCTTCTCCTTCCTCGCTCCTTGTGGTCTGCAGGAGGTCAGCGCCTTCGGAGAGAGCGGAGAGGGCGATGACCTGGACGTGTGGGCGGTGCAGTGTGACAACGATCACTGGGAGCGGGATGAGGCCGTGCGCTTCAAACACGTGGGCACCGACGTCTACCTGAGTGTGACGGGCGAGCAGTACGGACACCCGATCCGAGGCCAGCGCGAAGTGCACGGCATGAAATCGGCCAACCAAAACAACTGGTGGCGCTCCATGGAGGGCGTGTTCATCCAGCCCAGCCAGGAGCCGCTGCGCCACGACGAGCTCTGATATATCATCACTTGGAGACACGTGACTTCATCTATTCTTGTGGTGATTTTACAGCTCACCGGGACCAAACGATTCAAAATATTAGACTGACGACTGATCGCTGTACGTGCGAGGATCTCAGGGTGATCAGGGACACTTTACCTGAGACGATCCGTCAGACCACTCTCACTCCCAAAACTTCAAATATGGCTGCTTCATCACAATCCCCACGTTTCAATACACAACTCTGTAGGTTCCTCTTCTAGTTTTAATTCTTTGTGTGCCGTGAAAATCAGGTTACTTAGTAGGGTGAAAAAAGTGGAAAGGTAGGATTGGTTGGATGAGTCAAACACAGGACGTTCACCCAGGAGCTGGATGTTCCTTTCCTGTCTGAAACAACCATCAATGTTTTTTTTATTTTTAAAGTTGACACAAACATGACCATCAAGACTTAACCCCCTCTTTGTAATAGTAATCTAATAAAAAGATGAAATGGGATTTCTTTTTCTCAACAAGTTTTATTTAAAAAGTCTAATGTGTGGGGCGCAGATGGCCAAGTGATCGCACCCCAATGACGGAGGTATAGTGCTCCAAGCGGGCGGCCCGGGTTCAAGTCCTACCTGTGGGTCCTTTTTGGCATGTCATTCCCAGACACTCTCCTGATTTCCTTCTCTGTCCCCTGTCCTATCTAAGATAAAGGCAAAAGGTTAAAAAAAAAAAAGTCTTATGTGGAGCTTAAGTTTTCCAAAGTAATCTTTTAACTTTCTCTAGAAAGTAAGAGAGACCAACGCAAAAATATGATTCTTCTCTGATTCTTTTATTTAGAGGTTTGTGCTTGAAGAGTGTTTTTTTTTCTGTATACTTCACAACTTCCAAATAAAATCTTCTTATTTACCGGTAGGTGATTTATTTGCATGAACTGAGAACTACTTGAACATGGTGTATTTGTTAGACTGTGACTAATACAGGAAACATGTTTATTTTTATTTTTTAAACAACAGAACCCTGATTTCAAACAACAGATTAAATGAGTCTTGACATGCTCTGTATCCGTCTGTCACATTGATGTTTGCTGCCAAAATTCAAGCAGCTCGACTTTGTTGGATGGTGTGTCAGGTGATCACACAATCAGTACATCATTGAGTGTAAACTGTGTCATTGAATGAACAGACACTCTTGAAAAACGAATAAAATGATCATACAGCAGCTGTGAGATTTGATAAGAAATAAACCTCTGTGATCTGCACAATCAACGTATGAGTCAAGTGTTGTTTCATGATAACATCAGAGCAGGGGCGCCGTACAGGGGGGTTAAGTAAGGACAGTTCTAAGGTCCCATAACTGACAGGGCCTCCAAATAAAACATTAGTTTACAAAAAACAACACATTTGAAGCTTTTCATAGGGGCCAAAATCCCTGGGTTACTGCACATTTTCTTGTGTCCAGCAGGGGGCGAAATATGATCAAGAAACACACATTACTCAGTGCTGGTTGAGTTTTTGAGGTGTTACAACCAGCAGTGTAGTGCAGGGTATTAGGGCTGGCCTTTTTCCACAACCCCACGATATCACGAGACAGAGGACTTGATACGATGCATATCATCATATACATTGATTTTGGAGAGTGACCGTCCTACACAGAATTCACTACAACAGCTGTTCTTTATTGTTGAGAATAACAGCAGAGGCATATTAAGGATCCTACAATTTAAAATACTTCACTTCAGGTCCTCAGAGGTCCTAGAAATACATTACATTTTTACAATTCCAGAGGCTATGGTGTTAATGTGAACTGCACCATAGGTCAAGCCGTATAGATTCTGTAACATCTGCATCAATTCATGTATTTGCAAGGAGCACATTACAATATGTTACCATATTGATTTTTGATCACTGACCTACAGGGTATACAGAGTGTACCAATTTATTATTCAGTCTCAATAGGGTCTACTCTCACTTCTAAATCTCCTCTGATTCACACCAAAGACGGATTTACAATATTCAGTATGCTGCATGTTTTTCAGAGGATCGTGAAGGGATGACCCTCCTCACTCTGTCTCTAATTGGCTGGTCACTAACTTAATATGCAAGAGGAGTCTAACATGTCACTTTTTCTGGATGGTTCGTAATTAATCAGGAGGTCACTAATGTATTTTGGCCCTAAACCATTAAGAGCTTTATAAACCAGAATCAGGATTTTAAAGTCTATTCTCTGACAGACTGGGAGCCAGTGTAAAGACCTCAGAACTGGACTGATGTGATCCATTTTCTTGGTCTTGGTGAGGACTCTAGCAGCAGCGTTCTGGATCAGCTGCAGTTGTCTGACTGATTTTTTAGGCAGACCTGTAAAGACACTGTTACAGTAATCAAGACGACTGAAGATAAAAGCATGGACAAGTTTTTCCAGGTCCTGCTGGGACATAAGTCCTCTAATTCTTGATATGTTCTTCAGGTGATAGTAGGCTGACTTTGTAATTGTCTTAATGTGGCTTTTAAAATTGAGGTCTGAGTCCATCACTACGTCCAGATTTCTTGCCTGGTCTGTAGTTTTAAGTCTTACTGACTGAAGCTGTGTGCTGACTCTTTGTCGCTTCTCCTTTGCTCCAAAAACAACAACCTCAGTTTTGTCTTTGTTTAGCTGTACATCCACTCATGGATTTGCTCTATGCATTTACCCAGTGCTTTAATGGGACCATGGTCTCCTGGCGACATTGTAATATATATTTGTGTGTCGTCTGCGTAGTTATGATAACTTATTTTATTTTATTTTTTTATCATCTGAGCTAGTTAGTTGTTTAAGTTGCATCTTTAAATATATAAAGTTAACTTAAGTTATGTGATGGAATAGGGGAGACTGGGGACAGTTACGAGACTCATTTGTCTCGTCAAGAGTCTTGCTTGCAGCAACTAAGAAAGCATTTACCAGGAAATGGTGTAAAGAGGACCCACCTGCTTTAAGACAGGTGACGGAAATTGTTGAGGACGTGGATCACATGGCACATTCGGATAATTTTTTGATGACTCGTCTGTTTCTTTCTTTCATCAAAAATTATTTTTAAATGTTGTAATTTGTCTTCGGTCCTCCTGTTCGGAGCAAACTGAGCATGTGCAGTGTGAGACAACCCTGTGCATGTTTCTGTTTGGAGGAATAGGCTGAGACTTGTTGCAACTGTCCCTTTAGTCTCCCCTATATTCTATAGCAGGTGTTCTCAACTGGTGGGTTGGGACCCAAAAGTGGGTCACGGAGCTGTTTCCAGTGGGTCTTAAATGTGTACCTGGAAAACAAATTGTAACTAAAAGTCAATGAAGTGCTTTTTAAACATGTTTGTTTCATTTTATTCCTTCTCTTTGTTCAGTCATATACTTTGTACCATATAAGTTCAAAGCTGTAATAATTTTCATCAGGCCTAATTAAATGTCATCGGTTGAAAAAACTAAATTTAGGTCATGATTTCTCGTGAATGCGTCCTGAGGCTAGACCAGTTAAGAACCACTGTTCTAAAGTATTATGACTTAAAATAATATATTAATTAGCACATGCTCATTTAAAAAGAAATAGTGTCAGCATATCCGGAAACATACCCTCACACAGATGTACAGCAGCATCAAATATTCTGAATATAATCAGATCATTAAGTCGGCTGCTGTTCACTGATTCGTCCAGCAGGTGGAGCCAGAAGACCATCACAGACAAAGAGCGAAGGAGAGAAGACGTTTATCACCTTCATCATCATCGTCCTCTCCGCTCTCCTCCTCCTCCTCCTCCTCCTCCTCCTCTTCCTCCTCCTCAGCAGCTTCAGCAGCAGCAGCAGCGGTGTGCTCTCCTCCTCCTCCTCCTCCTCCTCCATCCTCCTCTCGTGCATCCAGCGGCGGACCCTCTCAGGTGCGTCAATGAATTCAGAGGATTTCAGAGTCAGACACAGAGTCATGTTGAGGCTCAGATACAGAGGTTCTAAATATTCGGATTCCTCTTAAAGGAGCGGTGAGATGGGAGAAAAGCTGCAGAGATCATCGGGTTCATCTTGTATCCTAATCAGCTGCTGTTTCATTCTGCGTCATCTCAGACACAGAGCGACAAACACCTGAAGCACATGAACTCTTTATCAACCACGGGTTTACATCAAGACATCAAGTGTACACTAATGTCAGGATCATGTTTGAATCTGAGTGATGAATCAAACGAAACATCAGGTGGAGCAGTCTTTCTTTTGATTAAACAATGAGCTCTTAAATGTTTTATTGTTAGGTTTATGTTTGTCATATTTGTCTTACACACCTCCAACAGTCGCTTATGTAAAAACTGAGTTAACGTTGTGACATATTGAAAGCTACACTTTAATAGGGGGAGACAAATGAACGTGTCTCAAACATCTGTGAAGGGATGAAACGCTTTATAAAGGCTCAAACAGAGGGCAGAACTTTGCGTTATTAAAAAACTGAATTCATTTGGTTATTGATTTGCATTTAATTGAAATAATGAAGCTCAAATTGTCTTCATATTTACAGTCTGGTGTTTCCAAGCTGGAAAATCAAATGGAAACTAATTCAAGTATTTTTCTGCTTTTTATTCAATAAACACATAAAAAAATAATTCCAATTACCAAAATTGCTAAACTCTTAGTATAATTTCTGCAAAAGCCTAATTAATAAAGTGCATAATTAAAGAGAGCCAGTCGAGGTAAATTAGATGTTTTTTAGATGCAGGATAAATCTCTGTGATGTTTTTATGAATGATCGCAGGAGTGTCTGTTTCAGAAGCAACGTTTCCCTCCTTTAGGTGAAAGGTGCTCGGCTGCTGCTGACCTTTTACAGGGCTTCAGGGGGAGGAGTGGGGAAGGGGGGGTGGTGGTGGGTTAGAGGGTGGGGGTGCAGAGGGAGGTTCCCAGCAGCCAGGCAGAGCGGTGGAGATGTGAATGTGAACACCTCCTTTTAGAGAAGGCGCACCCCCCCCCCCCCCCCCCCCCCCCGTTTCTGCTCTGAATGTGTTTCTCTTCACATTCAATGTTTTTCTCTGCAGAATAGATGTTTTTTTTTTATGAAGCTTAAACGTTTCTATGCACATTAAACAATTGTCTGCAGATTTAATGTTTATCTGCAGCTAAATTGTTTCTCTGCAGAAGAATTGTTTTCCTTCAGCTTCAACGTTTCTCTGCAGACTGAACATGTATCAAAGACCCTCACAGACCCCCAGAGTCCTACAGAGAGACCTGCAGAGACTCTGAAACTCTTTAGTCTTTATTTAAAGTTTAATGGCTGAAGGTGAAATAGTCAGACATAAAAGAACTCAATCCACACACTGGTTTCAGTGCCCTGTCTATGATTCAGAAACATTTATGCAGAGGACCAAGCTAAACCCTCTTCTATTTACCAATGAATCATCGTGCTTATTTGAATGCTTTTGCACAGACAGGTTATTAAACAATGAGAGGATTCTACTTTTGGGACAAAGTTTTGTTTTTCTTTTATGATACATTTTCACCTTTTTAATTGAAGAAAAAAAATCCCACTTTTCTATTGAGCTGATCTTTAAATGTAATAAAGACTTCTTCATGTTTTTCTCAACATTTTGCAGGCCAGCAGCTCTTTCATTGCACTTTATTAATAGATATATGATACATTTTTTACAAGTTATTCTTTCTATTTTTTATACTATTTCTACGCCTACTGTTACACACTAAAACGAACTTAAACTAACCTGGTTCTGAAACGTTTAATGTCCACACACGAGCAGCAGAACATTGACTCAAAGATCCTCTCATTTAAAGAATTTTAGATTTCAAATCAAGAATTATTTCTATCAAAACGAGACATGATACTGTTTTTATTCTGTGAGGCTATAAAACAAAGTTATGTTGGTATTTTATCAAACAATGTTTGAGGTTTCATTTTTTATATTTCCCTTCTTGGACATTTTTCCAGAACGGTTTAATTAGAAACTCTTTTATTTTGGGATCTGTTATTCGATGCTTCACAAATCAAGTTATTCTTTTTTTAACAACAAACTGGATGTGTGGTGTTTCAAAAGAAACATTGATAATGCTTCCTATCAGAGCTTTTTGAAACAGTATCTTTTTAAATGGATTTAAGTGTTAAGTAAAGTTGGTGTTATTTCTCTTTGCATCAAAGCTCAGTTCACACAGCTTGTAGAGACTTGTCGACATTTAGCTAAAGATAGTTTTTATTTAAGTTATCTTTGATGATTTCATGTTTTCTGTTGTGGTAAAATACAGTTAATATTCAGAGAATCTGTGTCAACATTTCAGTGGATTAAACACAGAATTTAAGATTTTCCAAAGACGGATGAATTCTTGAAAACAAAAACTAAACTTCATTCCCCTCCAGTTTAAAAAAAAAGTCTGAAAAAATCAAAAGTTATGTACGTGTTAAAATACCTTGAGAGGGGAGGGAGAGCTTGATTTCTCATCATTCATGTATTTCAGGATTGTCACTTTAAACATGACTATTTTTCTTTCACTTTCTTTTACTCGCCTCGTTCACCACAAATATCTGATCTAATAACAAGAAAACATAACCTATCAGCCATGTTTGAGTCATCTGCTCCACATGTCTAACATTAGATTTGAAAGCCTTTTACTTGTTTTAAGGCTCTTAGTGGATGAAAACTGGTACAACACAAATTCTTGTAGTCTTCTAATCCTCTGCTGATCTGCTGAAGTGAGGCCTTCATTTAAATTCTTCATTAAAACTACAAGACTGGATTTTAACTGGAATGTTTTTATTCTGTATCTTTAAATATCTCTCACTCCTCCTTTATTTGATTTTCTACAGAGTTCATTTACTTTTCTTTAATTTTGTTTTTGAAGCAGAAATGTGTCCTTAGTGATTCCTGTTGACTTTGTTATTCATATGTTGATCGATTGCTTTTATCCTGCAGAGTTACATTCATTTTATTCAACTCTAGTCATTTATTTTCTCCTGTTTCTTCACTTTATTTTCAACCTCTATGAGCTATTCCAGCTCTCATAAAGCTGCTGCATATAAAGGTTTTTCAGTGTATATAACTTGATTTATCTGCAGGCATCAGAACAGTTACACTTTGTACCTTTGAGGATTTTTACTGCAGTAAAAAAAAGTTGTTAAACTGCACATAATGATAAACTCAGTTTGACCTACATGAGGCTGAACCTCCCATCATCTTTATCTTCATCATAATGACATGCAGCAGACAATAAAACACAAACACCACTTATTTGTTAAAGCTTTTATTTAAAAAGAAAGATCTTCATGACAGGGTGGAGCAGGATGACGGGCGCTACAAACCGACTGTTGGGTGGTGGTGCCTTGCTCTGACAGGTGGAGGCTGTGATGATGATAATGAGGAAGAGGAGGAGGAGGAGGAGGAGGAGGCTTTGCCCAGCTGACCAATGCCCTTTCATTATTGCACTGCTTTGCTGCAGCTCCCACAGTAGTGCAACAGGGAAAGAGTGTCGAGCAGAGAGCGATGAGTTTTTTTCACTTTTCTGCTCGTTTGAGCGTCAGGCAAACATGAAAACATCACCAGAAAACACTCACACTTCTATGTTTTGCTCAAATCTGAGGAGCATCCATTGTGTATTTTATAATCCGGTTCTGTTATTCCTGCACCGTATAGGATCAGACTGGGCTGATGTACATTAAACCAAACAACCTGAGGAAGTTTTCATGGGTTTCTAAAACGTGTGTTCCTTCGTCTGATTTTTTTTAGCTTTCTGAAATAATAAATGATACAATATTTAGAGCATGCTCTGTCGTGTGAAAATATTCACCAACATCATGAGTCAAGCTGCTATCGAGATTGATTTTTCCTTTTTCACATTTTCTTTATTAATTCTACACCTTAGAGGATTTTTTTTTCTGCCTCCACGCCGTCAGAACGGAGTTCAGTTTTAGTTCGCTTTTGTTTCTACAGGCAGAGAAAAGTTTGACTTCAAAAAAGTAATCCGGTCCCCAGGTACAGAATTGATGCTTTTCAAGAACTACAACTTGACTCCATCCCCGTTGGTCATGTTGGTGCAAATACAGAAATGTAACACAAGCACAACATTCTTTAAGTGACAGACAAATATTTAAAGATCATTAACTTACCTTAAAAGCTGCACTTTTAAATTACCAACCGTTAGATTTATGTTGCACAGAAACACAACAAAACCTTTGAAAAGACTCCACTAAGATAAAGCTGCAGGATTGATGAGTCAGACATGGCAGCGTTTGAGAGGAGACATCGAATCAGACAAACTTTTCTAGAACTTGATTTGAACAACAGACACATGCACAAAAGAAAAATCCAGCAGCATTTCACTCTCAGCACAGAAACGTTGCACAAAGTTTGTGACAGAGATCTGCAGATCATAACAAAACGTGGTTCAATAAAAAAATACTTAAGAACGAAGATGATCATGCCTCAGAGATGAGACCCTATAAGCAATATTGCACTACTGTTTGAACTGTGGTGAAAGCAGAGGCAATATTGATAGGGGCTCGTCTGTGAGGACACACCTGCTCTCAGGCTGAGGACACAGGTGAGTACAGGAGGTACACAAAGAAAAACTACAAACCCCACCATCACATGCAGACAGAGCATCTTTCTCTTAAACACCTGCCCTCAGTTCACTTCATTTATTTTCTAACATTTCAAAAACAACAAAGAAAATAAATAAACAGACAAATAATAAGAGTACACTTTCTGTCATGGTGCCATCTTTGTTTGAAGAGAGAGAAGAAAGGAGGTTCAAAGCTTATTTAGTCCTATCCCATTTAGTCTGTTAACCTTTATATCAATTAACCCAAGACCCAAGAATACAGACAAACAGTAAAGCAACAAAAAACAACAAATTAAAACATTCAATAAATATATATAAACCACCTGCACAGGTTAAAACTGGTCCTGAATCACTCCAATGTAAGGAATATGGACAATAGAGTTCAACTTTAATCAGTGGATAACACAATAATAGAAAGAGCATAATCCTTTAGAAACCTCAGTATTTGTCTGGAGTATTTTACTTCATTTTACTTCTACTTAAGTACATTTAAATCAAACTGTTCTTTGGCTTATAAACACATTAATAGACAGTACAGAAGATATCTTGATGTTCATGTGAACAAACTTCATGTTGGTTCAGAGAGGCTGCTGTTGCCATAGAAACACATTAAACCACACTAAAGCCACTTACCAAAGACAACTTAAGACATTTAGAAAAAGACATTTTAAAATCCTTACAAACTGCTTTTTCTGTTTTTAATTCAGACGGACACAAACTTTGAAAGCTTGATTAAGTGTTCAGAGCTTTTTTTTTTAAACAAAGTTTTTATTTTATTTGAAGAGGAAGACACCTCTGTGTTCACTCAGCTTTTAAAAACGAATGACCACTGAGGGTTCATGTTGACATTCAGTTTGTAAAGTTGACGGCCTGTATGCTGATCCTTCAGTTCATAAATGTAGATAAACAACCGAAGAGGGCTGAGTGACAACATTTTAGTAAGTCACTATATATTAAGACTAAATCATTTTGACATTTTGTTTGACTTTAAAATAAGTACATCTTGTCTTCCCCTCATGTGTTCTCCTTTTAGAAACAATAGTTGATAAAATGTGAAACTGTAGCTTTTCAGAGCCGAGCGCTTTGAGAGGAAAAGAATAAACCAAACATCGAACGTTTTTTATTTAACGATGGGACTGAAGAGCTGACTTCTTGTGACGGATATTTAAGACTCTTTATGTGTCAGTGTTTACTTATCACAGGGAGTATTTTATTTGGACATGACAGCTGATACTGTGGTCTGCAGTGATTGAAGATGGAATTAGTTAAAGGTAAAAGTTTAATTTCACTCTCACTTCATAAAAAGAAGTTATTATATTACAAAAATTAAGTCATGTACAGTATTTGGATTGATTTTGATAATTAAAAGTTGAATGTCTTTCTAAAGAGATCAGAACTGTTTCCATTTTATACGATCATACACCCTTTTGATTACTATCACTTTATTTCCCTTCAAATTCAAATGATTTCTTTATTAACCTCAAAAAACATCAGCAGCAGAATATTTGCTGCCACAGTTTGCTCTCATTGCTCTTCACATTTTAAAAACTTTCACCCTCCCTACACATGATCATCTTATGAGTATGTTAAATATTGTCTTCATGAATATATACCTTCATTTTCAATTGTTATTGGTGATATTAAAGGTTTGGGAGTGGATGTACATAAAAGATGAAACATGCAGCAGCTCAATCCTTGGTATTAAAACTTGTAACTTTAAAGATTTTATGTTTCTGTTTTTTCCTGCAGATATAACACTGAGAATAATGTGGACTTCAAGGCTTCATTTTGGAACATTTATGATAAATCATTGTTGCTCAGAGGTATCTGCACATTCAATGAATTATTTAGTAATCAGCTGAGTGGAGGAAATAGTCTCTGATCAGTCATTCTATTGAACCATTCTACTTAAAAAGATTAACTATATGTCTCTGTATATTCATATGAGATGCAGTTTTTCAAGAAGTACCAGCATGTTGTTTCTACATTTCTTCACATATTCTGACCCACAATCCTCTGCAGTAGGAGAAGCAGCATGTCGACTGGGGAGCAAGGTTGTCACCATTTGATACTTCAATACTTTTTGATAATACGGGTTTAAAGAAATTACAAAATCTGTTGTTTTCATGTTTCGATTGTTTACAGAAGAACCAAAGCTTTAATAAGAAAATTCAGTTTCTCTGATCTTCACTATCTTAATTTTGAAAATACATTAGCAACGTTAGGGTTAGTGCCTCAATGTTTCCTTTGTATTTGTTCAAGTCAAGCTGCCGTTCTTTTAAAAACTACTCGGGCCAAAACCTTGTGTTCCTAAACTTGTATTTTGGTACATTTGCCTCCCATGCTTTGTTTAAAAGCTAAAAAGAAAATTCAGTACTTTCTGAAACTTCACATCCATCAAAAAAGGTCCTGCTACTTTTACCCTTCAACACATCTGTGTCGTTAGCTGTCAGCTAACGGACGCTCGTTCCGTACCTTTGGAGTACGTTTGCAGCACCTACAGCCAAGACGGTTCACTGCTGTCCTGTTCAAATCAGCAGGAGGAGATGGAGATGTGCACCATGCGAACACCCTCATGGATAATGTAAGTCTTTACAGGTAAGAAAATTCTGGATGAATCCAGAAAAAGCACGTCGCTAGTTCATGTTGATTAGTTCACATTAGGTTTTTGTTCATCACATATTGACTCTTTGGAGAATATCAGCTGTTGTGTTTCCTTCCAAAAAATGACATTTTGCACAACTACAATCGACACGGTTGTTGTTAGTGACAAAAAGGAAGCGCCTCGATAATTGCATGAGCCTTCAGAAAATGTATGAAGTAATATAAAATATAACCAAAACACTTACAAAGCAGTTAAACATTCACAGGTAACAAATGTTTCAAAACAACAGCAGCGTGCAAGTCTCCTAGCTAGCTAAAGTCACTGAGGAGGAACACACACACACACACACACACACACACACACACACACACACACACACACAGCTTTGTTAACAGACCATAAGAGAGGCACAACGAGTCACTGAGTTTGTATGCAACTTAAAAAAAAGTCGATCAATGAGGAATTTAGTTTATAGTTTAAAGAGAATCAAAGAAGCTGAGCTGAATTTGCAGCTTTCATTTCAGGTCATAAACTTTCTCTCTTCTGTTCCTCATAAAAAAAGAGTTGTGTTCTGGGGACTTTTTGAAGAGGAACTATCAACTAGGGAGTTCTCTGAGAACTACACACCATGGGGACATCTTTCTCTGTCTGCATTCACACCGCCATGACACCTTCTCTGAAGCAGGAGCTAAAAATGTTCCTCTAAATGGGGTTTTAGCCTAGGAACTAAAATAGTTCTTAGTTCCTGCGGTGCAGAATCAGTAAAAGAAAAAAAAAAGAAAAAAAAAGAAGAAGAGGAGAACAGTTCCTAGAACTATGAAGAAGTTCCTGTGGTCTGAAAACAACTAAATGATCAGAAGACATGTTTCAGTTTTAATTCTGATTTTTAAGTTTGTTACTTTTTTACTCACTAAACTATAAAGAAGATGTCGACAGCTGTGTGCACTGCTACATGATCTGTTCTTTTTTTAAATATTTCCGCCAGACACATTTAATGTTTAAACTTTGAACTGAACATTTTGACAGTTCTCATGGTCTGTTTAATTGTTGTCCATTTCCCATAATGCATCTGCACAGTTTGCTGCAAAACCTGGGCAGGCACTCTGACCCTCGTTAAAGATAAAGACTGATAAATGTCACTCCAATTCTTCTTTTTTTCCCCTCTAAAGTTTGTTCAGGGGCCTCAGCACGTCTTTGATCTGCTCTGATCACTTTAAATATTCTTTACGGCACAACCGATGAAATACTTTTTGATACCAAGTGTTTTAAAATGATACAATCTCAGAAGATAAAACTATAGATCTTCAGCCTTTTTTTAATCAAACATGCCACGAGAAAGAGAGAGAGAGAGCACTGTCTTAATTGCACAAATACATTCTCAAAATGTTGCAAATGTTTGTGTAACTTAGGACAGTGTGTAGGAGTTTTCCTGCAATTGTTTCTTACATCAAAACAAGAAATGACCTGATAGTGGGTTCCTGGGACTATGGTGTAAAACGGGTATCAATATAATTTTATTTTTTCTAAAATCATATCAGTTTTGTGACCGACCGACCGACCGACCGACCACACACACACACACACACACACACACACACACACACACACACACACACACACACACACACACACACACACACACACACACACACACACACACACACACACACACACACACACACACACACACACACACACACACACACACACACACACACACACACACACACACACACACACACACACACACACACACACACACACACACACACACACACACACACACACACACACACACACACACACACACACACACACACACACACACACACACACACACACACACACACACACACACACACACACACACACACACACACACACACACACACGTTGCTTTATAATAACTCAACAATCTTCCCCGACAGCTCGACTGTTCGCTCACACACGCTCTGACTGTGTGTATTTCAAATGATCCGATCGTCTGTCTTCAGAGACTTCACAGGTTCAGTCTGAAGATTGTTTTCTTCATCATATATATACATATATCAATCAAACTATTACTTAGTCCACTGATTGATTCAATATTTGGAATTATGATCTCAGAAAGTATCCATCACACATCAGTTGTCGGAGCCCGCTGTGGTGACATCTATTTTATTTTAAGTATTTGTACATGAGTTCATATTCAAATGTATTTCAATTTCCCTCCTTATGTGAAACAGTTCATTGCTCCTCTTATCATCAATTGAGAAACTCCTCCCAGCTCTTTTTGTATCACTTCCAGCAGTCTCAAAATCAACAGCCAAAGAAGACCCTCATGTTTAAAGCTCCATCAGATTGGAATCATTTACCTGTGAATATTCGGTTATATCATTTCAGAACCGTTTGCATCTGTCCATGATAACACCGCTTCATCACTTTAGTACTGAGTTTGTGTGTTTTAGTTTTTGATTTTTTTTTCATCTATGTGAAGATATGAAATCAGAACAGATCAAACTCCAATGGTCTAACTTTGAATGGATAACTGACAACACATTAAACTGTGTTGATGCAACGACTGTTTAATGAAATTAATCCATTTTAATGCTAAATTCTCAAACATTTGCTGGTTCCAGCATCTTAAACGGGATGATTATTTCAGCTCATCTTTGTCCTTTTTTTTTGCTCTAATCGAGGATATTTTAATACACTTAAATGTTGTATTTTTGCTTATCGTCACATTTATTTTAATGCTCTAAATGTTATTAACTGTATAATTATTAACACTTTCTGTATGAACCAGACTATTCATAAACTTGTCCTGACTTTTAGGACAGTAATAAATATCTTTGGGACAAAGGAAGCAATCTGAATACATTACTTCATGCTTTTTAAATTTGTGATCGGTGTGTTTCACTGTTTTTGAGCCTTTTCTGATTAAACTACAACAGAAATGTACGGTGAAGACAATGTCCATATGAAGTTTTGATTAACTGCAGCTCTGATATATTCCTGAGTGATAATATAATACCGGATTGTCTTTGAAGGCCACACTCTGTTTGCCTTTTTCATCATTATTGTGATTTATGTACAACTAATACAAGCTGTGTGTGTGTGTGTGTGTGTGTGTGTGTGTGTGTGTGTGTGTGTGTGTGTGTGTGTGTGTGTGTGTGTGTGGACGGTCCCTGTCAGATCCTCTTCACACAGACCCACTCTGCTCTGGTATTTGCCTGCCAGCACAACGACAAAGACAAGATCCTACACGCTGCTCACACACACACACACACACACACACACACACACTACAAACTTTGTTTTTCTCCTGATTTGATCAAAACTGAGGCTTTGATTTATTACATGCAACCAGTACAGCTGTATATAACGCTCTATAAGAGGAAGGGAAATTACCTTTTTTTGTGATACGTCACAAATTGAAGTTTAAAAACAGCATCATTTCATGAATGGTTCGGGATTTCCCTCCACTGGAATGTTTTCTTCATCAAAGACTCTCAGCCAAGAAGACAGCAGCATGTTAAAAACAAACAAGAGGCGAGAAATGACGCTAAAGCTACAACACTGCAACAAGGTGTGTGTGCACTAACACACACACACAGAGCTAAGGCAGTAACAGAGGACATTAACCCCCTCCTCACCACCACCACCAGAGCAGCCCTGCCCTCCACATTCCTCAAGGAGCCCCCACCCCCCCGCCCCCTCTCCTCCTCCCTCTACGACCTGCCCCAAATAGGAAACCTACCCCATTTTTCCCACCCACACCGTGACTTCTTCAAGCCAGCACGTTACGCTTTCAAAAGCCGACGAAGAGGGGGGGTGGACACACACACACCCACACACCCACAGCACGGCCACAACAACATGACTGCAGCTTTAACCTACAGATTCCTTTACAGGCCAGTTTGCTCTTTATATCCTAAATAAATCACATGCACACAGACTCAACTCCAAAGGGGATGTTTTTCTGGTTTTTACTTCTTATTTTGTGCACATTAAAACACACGTTTGCACATTATTTACGATTGGACAGAATAGGCATTTTATCGTGTAAAATAATACAATGCAGCTTTGTTTGGCATATTTCATCCAGCTATGCACATATAAAACATTTGAAATCAAAAAGGTGCTATGGTCAATAAATCAATGAATTACTTTTACACAATAGTGGGAGATGGGTTGAAAGCAGCCTGAAGGAATGTAGATGTGAAAATCTTTTTTATTCTGTTATCATGATCTATTATTGTGTTTTTTACAGGTGTTCAATGTCACACCTTGTGTACATTTGTTACCTTGTGTTTTAAATGGCACATATTTGCACATGCAAGTCAAAGACAAACATCTGCCTTTGCATGCAAAAGTAGACAATCATGTATTTTCTATTCTCTTCAGTTTCACAATTAATATTTAATAATCAAAAGATCTGGTTTGTGCAATTTGATTATTTAAAAAAATAGAATATATTTCAGCTTTAATTTCAGACACGAATGAAAACAGGATAAATAAGTAAATAAATTAGTCAGGTTTTTTTTTTTTTTACAGAAACATCTTTTTATGAATTCCCTGAAATGAAAAACAAAGACACCACAGCAGAAAAAGAAAGTAAATATCACACAGGTTCCTCCTCTAAACGCGGACCCTGATTAAACCTCTCTACAGTTCTTAAACAATGAAATGAGACAAGTTGAAATGTTTGTGCAGCAGCAGAGTTTAGAGTGCTCCTGCAGATCTTCACACTGGGAATCAAACGGAGGGGAAAGTTTGTAGATCTGAGCCGGGGAGTTGTTCCTGAATGTGACACGTGGTCTGAAATCAAACTGAGCTCTCGTCTCTCTGAACTTCTGTGAACAAAATGTTCTTTTTTTTCTCGGGAGCGAGAGGCGTGGTGCAGGAGACCGGCCAGGATCTCTCCCTCTCTCTCTCTCTCTCTCTGGTTGAAGCATGCTTCAATAGAAAGCCGCAGACTCTTCCTATCAGGAGGACCTCTGGGCGACCGGTGCTCAAACTGTGGCCTGAGGACCTCCAGCGGCCCTTCAGGAAGTACTTTTGATATCACTCCATTAAACAGGTTTTTATAGATCTATGGTTGTTTTTAATTTGACACTGAGGTATTCAAATGTATTTTTAAAATCTGAACTTCAGCTGAAGATCAAACTGACTCTCTTTCATTTGTTTTGAACTAAAAGTCACTTTTAACTGTGTTATTGGATTCATCTACATATGAGAATGTTTCTTTAACTATATGCAGCTTTTCAGTCCTTTTAAATAAAAAAACTCACATTTTTGGTTCTGCTCCTTAAATGTGACGATTTGCTGCAAAGTCTTTGGACTGTTTTGATTGTTTTTTTGTTTGATACCAAACTGGATTACTTTGTTTTTTACATTAATCCTGTAGTTAAACATTTTGTGAAATGTCTGCACTGTTCAGTACTCTGAACTTTTGTAGATATTACTTCGTGTCCTCTTTATATTTCACATGTTTTCCCCCTTTCTATTTTTTATGTCTTTATGGTATATTATTTATAAGAGCCACTGTAACGACTGAGTCCCCCCTCAGGGATTCTGGTTCTGGTTTGACTAAAGAGGAAATCTTAAGTTTTTACTCTTGGCTCTGGGTTATGAGACGAAAACTTAAAACAGATTATTTAAAATACATTTGAGTGAATAGACAATGGTGAAGATAATTTGTAGATTAATCTAAATTCAAATCAAAGATCAGGTTGCTTTAAAATAAAATAAGATGTAATACATTATAAAAGAGCTTCTCAATATAAGCCCTGAATTGATTTTAAAACATTTACACAGAATTTCTCCACCCTAAAAAAGAAACTAAATAAAGGAAATAAAGGATGTTGTATTTTTGAAAACTGTTTGAGCTCTCTGATTCTCTCTTAAAATGTAAGATTTATAAAATCAAACATTTTATGTAAATAGACTGTTTTTAACTTTTTTAATTAAGTAATCACCTTTTCAGCATCAAACTCTTTTTTTTAACAGCTGGATCTTTTCGCTTAAAAAAGCACAAACACTTTTGTGCTTTTTTTTGCCTTTGTGTGTATTTATGCTACATTTAATCAAATAAATTGTCTTTTTCTCTCTGTGATTTATATTCTGTCATTCTCAATGTAAAGAAAGATCTTAATGCATTTATTACGGCGTTATAATACACTGGAAACGAGCTTTTAAAATGTGGTTTGTTAAAATAGATTTTTGTAGTTTATTAATTTACTGAACAATATTTTGAAGTTCCCCCTGCACTTCTCATAAATACCCCTAGGGGTACCAGTACCCTGTTTGATCAATACTGTTTTCTACATTTTTTTTTTTTGGACATGAACTGATAATTAAAGGAGATTTATTTACATTTCAAAATTACACCTCAACTGCAAAGATCAGCTGTGGTTAAAAAATAAACTGTAAACCTGTGGCCTGTTTGGTTCTAGAAATGTATGCATCTGGAAGAGGTGTGTGTCTGTGTTGGTGTGTTTGTGTGTGTGTGTGTGGGGGGGGTCTCCTCCTCTTATTTTTTCTCCTTATAACATCCTCCTCTGTGCTGCTGCAGGGCGAAGGCCGGATGCTATGACAATACTATTGCACTGCTTCAGAGGATGGTACAGTAGTGCAACATCGTCAAAGCAGCTGACCTCTGCACGCGGAGTGGCGGCCATAACACACGAACACGCAATTACACACAGACACACACACACACACACACACACACACACAGGAGACAGAGTGACACGTCCGAAGCAGCGTTACACTGAACACCCTGTGTGTTTGTAACGTTCAAAGAAGATTGGGAAGTAGAGGAAATGGGGGATGGAAAGGGGGGCGTGGTGTGTGTGTGTGTGTTTGGGGGGGGGGGGGTTGTTGTCAGCCAATGCCCTTTTAATATTGCACTGCTCATCTGATTTCACAGTAGTACAACAGAAAAAGGGCTCCGGACAACACAGCTGCTCCTCACTTTTATTCTGCAGCATGAAAGCCTTCAGCTGTGACGTTACTAAACTATGTAGACACTAACCACGGGGCCCCATATATATATGCGTGCATGTGTGTGTGTGTGTGTGTGTGTTACTGTTATTAACATGTTTAAGAGCCGTCTAAGCAAAGCAGCAGCCGTGAAACAAGCGAGGAGGCGTCTTCTGTTTACAACACAAAGCGTAAATTGTAGAGCAGAAAATCCATGAAAATCAGAGAGGAAACGTTCAACTACGAGACCATAAACGTGTGAAAATAGAAAGCATGAGGCTGCAGGATGTGTGTGGAAACATATTTCCAGAGCTGCTCCTATAGGCTGCGGCCTGTCTGCACACACACACACACACACACACACACACACACACACACACACACACACACACAGCAGAAAGAGAGAGAGGGCGGAGGAAACATATATAGGGCAAAGAGCACATTCCGCCATACAATCCCAGAAACCTTCATCTAATACCTACTATTCCTGTCCCTTTAGCCAAAGCGGCAATTTGAAACCTTTCCTCATTTAGGAAACAGAGAGGGGGTGGGGGCTATAAGTGGGGAGGGGGCTTTGTTTTTTTTTCCCCCAAATGTTCACAGAAGTTTACAATCAGCTCAAAGTGCTCATATTCCTGCCTGATAAAACACACATGCAGCACCATGTAGCTTCTTCACACAGCAGCACGAGACCAGCACACTGCTACAGGAAAACTTTCATTTCTATACATTAAATCTAAAAGGAAGCTTTTATCAGTTACCTCTGAGGAAACGAGCTTCTCTCTCCTGACAGAATAACAAGGTCACACATTTGTCTGTAAACGCCTTTTTTTTCCCCCTCTCTCTCGCTCTCTCCGGAGTTTTTTTCTCTCTCTCTCTCTCTCCATATGTTCCCGTTATAAAACACAGTGTTAAATATTAAAAAAAAACACTGCAGCCATGCCGAGCGCACACACTGCTACAAGCAGCAACTCTTTCACACAGATCGACATGCAGCTTTGTGGCGAAAATACGCTCTTACTTGTCCGTAACGTTTGCTACATTTTGGATGGAGGCTTTTAAAAGATTCAGGGATTTTACGCTTATAGTTTTACTGTTTTACTGGAATGCAAAATAAAAGCACATGCAGCTCCATGGTGCAGGTACTCGCTGTGACAGATTGAAGGTAAATTGCGGAATAATAATCTTCCTCCTTTGTGTGAAACATGATCCCACAGATTCTATATTTCCCTCTTTTATTAATGGCACATTGCTGGTTGTGCTGGGACCCTCTTGCAGCCCCCGGCGGACCCCTGTCTGCCCATGGACCCCCATTTGAACCTGCGGATTAGCTAGTATGATAGCAGCCCAAGTTTTGATACCTCAGTTTAATCACTAGCATGGGATCACACCTGTCAATCACTCCCTTTATCACGCGTGGCCTCACGTGTACGCGCGCACGCTGTCTCCCCACTTCTCTTTTTTTTTCTCACACACATACACACAGGAAAAAAAAAAACACAATAGCTGCTAGACAGTTCTTTTTTTCTTTTTTTTTTTTAAGATACTAGAGCTCGAGAGAGAAAATCTCTGCGGCCAATCAGACCCACCAACACCCACCCGTGAGCTCCACGCAGCGGTTTCTGCTGGTGGACGGTACCTGGCAGAGGCAGGGCCGGTCCGTGCAGCTCCAGCGCAGAAGAAGAAGAAGAAGAAGAAGAAGAAGAAGAAGCACAACGGGAGTCAAGTTGCTCACTTCAGCGGGTACAACGCTCCTTCCTTTACCGTTAATTTCCCACAGGCGCGTCCGGTTCCTCCGCGGTGACGCTCCGCGGCGCGTAACGGCTCCTCCGTTGGAACAAACCGTGTTTCGTCTGTTGGCAACCTCACGGCCTCCCAGCTCCGGACTCCATCTTTGACTAGTTGACATTCAGCTCTTGCCGAGACAAATTCCTTATTTGCATGCCAGCCCGCCATTGGTCTGTTTCTGCGCTTGTCTGTGCGCGCATTGGTCGAAAATTTATCTCATCACCTTCCAGATTGGTCGCATTCCGAGGGGACGTCATTGTATAGTTTAATTTTAACAATGAACACAAATTCTCTCTTCCATTCACAAATTTCTCATTACGCGCCTCTCAGGTGCTACTTTTGTTTTCGTGTTTTGAATAAGAGGACATCAAATCACAACTTTCAGGAGAGGAATAGAAAATGGCGCCGGTGATGGACCGCCCGGGCTGTGAACAGTGAATTAAGTCTACAAGTGGAAACAGAAACGTAAAATGTGAACTCATGGGGAGCGGGGAGTGATGCTTTTTTACACCTTCTTGACACTGAAATAATCAAAACTGCAGGAAAAAAAAATAAAGTTTGACATGTAGAATCCAGCATGTCCGCGCTGTTAACACAGAAGGTGTTGTGTAGCAGCAGGAGGAGCAGCAGAGGAAGTTCGTGCTCAGAGGTCGCAGCAGCAGCAGCAGCGGCGGTGTTGGTGCGGGGGAAAAGGCAGCCGGGGTGGGAAAAGGTTAAAGGCGACGGGACCATGTGGAGGTGCTGGCCGCTTGGAGGAGGGCAGCAGCCTGTGAAATCTGGCATTCCTGACCAATGGAGCTGAAATAATGGCATTGTCCAGCGGAAAGACCCGCCTCTCCTCCGGTGCGGGGCCGCCGGTCTGATGCTGCAGAGGGAGTCCACAGAGGATCCCTCAGGGCTCCAAGAAGAGATCAATAACACAACTGTGTGTTTTTGTTCCAATTATACGGTCTCTCTCTTTTTAAAGTCAACCTTTATGGAAACATTTCACAAAGTCGTTCCTAGATGGAAACGCATTACAACTTAAAGCTGTCTTTTTTTTTTCCTTTGGTGACAACAAAGCCTGCTGCAGATTTGAATTGAGGAGAAAAAGGCCTCCAACCCCACCCTGCCCCTCCCCCCACTCAGTTCAGTGCAGTATTGTCAAGTTGCTGAAAAAAAAAACCCTCACTCACATTTGCTCAAAAATATCGAAACAATGAGAATAAGAATCAGAATCTGTAGATGATCGATAAATGATGGACTTATTTGGGGTTTATTTGGTTCTCTGCTCAAAGCAATCTCTCCTCTTCACTATCCTCACTTTGCCATGAGTTTGGAGCACAAACCTGTCTGCCATGACGTGTTCTGGATGCTATGTAAGGAATGCGCATTCACGCGCCCCCTTCGCTTATGTGTGTGGTGTTGCGCGCACTCACGCTCGTGCGTAAAAGTAGCGGTGCCGAGCGAAGTATGTGGGGCCGCAGGAAGCGCTATGCCCATATTTGGCGGTGACGGCTGACTGATCAGGTTGTCATGCTGGCCACAGTAAAGATCTGAGCTCCTCACTGCGGACTGCTTTTTTTTTTTTTTTTTAAATAGGGACTTTTTTTCTGACTTTCACATAAAAAAACAGAACATTTACAACCAGAGACATCTGAGGAAAATCCATAACTGGAAACATGTTTAACACACACACACACACACACACACACACACACACACACACACACACACACACACACACACACACACACACACACACACACACGCACACACACGTTTATGTCTCATACATTTTCCTAGAAAAAGTTCCACATAACATTTCTTTGAATTGTCCTTTGGAGTTAACTGCACATTCAGGTTTTTTTTTTTTTTTAAATCAGAGAATATATATATCTAGACAGCTTTATAATCATGAAGTCACAAAGAAACACGAATTAGCATAACATCTTAAAGTCAGTGAAATATCAAATCTGGCTGGAGATCACCTCACATGCATCAACAGAATTGAATTTAAATTAAGATCCCAAATGATGGACACATGAAATATTTTCATTAGATAATTAGATAGAAGCACTGACAACATTCAGTCCCTGTGAAGTTTTGTGCAGAAAAGATTCAGAAACTAGTTTATACGCAAGGTTGAAACTTTTAATGCAATGAGAATTTATTACTCCTAGGTTAAAAAAAAACAAAACACCAGACCATATCAAAGAGAGGTGTTAAAACATGCAACTGTTTTGTTGTCATGTGTGGCTGCAGACACACAGTGAGACAGGGTGTGGTCAGTAACTGTTTTGAAAATGTGTAAAGTACATTTAAAAATGATGTTATTAGCTTTTCCGTTTGCTTTTGGTGCAGTTGGGTTTTGTCTGTCACTGTACTTCATTAATACAAATAGAGAGAAATACAATGAACAGTTTGAAGATGAAGATAATTATTGTTTATATCTTCATGAAATAAATGAATCAGAATTTTATAACAGACCTCCTCACAATATTTCTTCAAATCCATATATTCATTTTTTTTGACCATTATGAAGCCTACTGTTTTACGTTTTTTCCCCAATCAGATAATCTCCTAAATTTACAGTTTACCTGAAAGAAAAAAAAATAGCCTGCTTTGGGGAATCATTCAAACCTTAAAACCCTTAAAAGCATTTTTATGAACAACACTCTGATCTGTGCTGCAGCTTTCCATACATTTCAAACAGTTTCTACAGGGGTTGAATAAGAAGGTAACACAAGCTCCAAGAGAAGCAGCATAGCATGTATTTTCTTCTGATAGGTACAGAAGTGAAGCTGCCTTTGATGTGAGAGCAGGCTGTGTCATGTATGGCCAGGGTCCAAACTTGTTTGTCAGAGCAGCCTGCAGGAGGTTAATTTTTACTGAATGTTGTGCAACAGGTTGCACACACGAACAAGCTATCAGCAATCTATCAGCTCACCTTTTACACACCAAACTGCACAGCACAGCAACCAGAGTGCATGTTCATCTTTTTCATGCAGATTCTTGTTTCTGAGGCTTTAAACTGAGAACTTGCAAAACAAAAAAAACAGTAAAAGACAGACCCTGACATGAGCAGGCACGCCTCTGCAAGTCTCTGGAGATAACGTCCTGCAGCCTCTGGACCTGAAGCAGCTCTCAAACTATAGTTCAAAAACATTAACCTAATAGAAATACCGACTTATTGATTGAGCTACAAATCCTCCACTTGTTCTTTTCCCTTTCAGAGCATCAAACACACGAGCAGAAACAGAAGGAAAATTAGTTGGAAGTCACTCTTTGAGGCTGATCTGCTAACAATGTTGTGGAACAAGAGCACAGAGAAACATGTCAGCACTGTCGAGGAGAAAAAATAAACATGTTATTTTGCAGCAGCTTCACCAACATTCTTATTTGCTAAATTATTTCTTTTTACTGTTTTTTTGCGTGCAGTGAACTCCTGAAACTTTCAATCATTTGGGGGCATTAAGGAAAGAAATGCAGAAGTTATCTGTTTTTTAATAATTGTTTTAGCAGCAGTCACATCAGACACAATACAGATCGCTTTAGTACAAAAGTCTAACATTGTAAACAGTTGTATCATGTGAAATGCCCAGATTAGACTGTTTTGTCAGATATCAGGTCTGTTGTAAAATTAAAAATTGAAACATTTTGCTGCCGTTTTAAATGTCTTGAATCTGAATTTGTAAAACTAAACATGTTTCTTTAAGGTGTTTTTAGGTGATGCCTTTTTCTATTTGTTTAAAACTGTTCAGAGAAGTTGTGGGAGATCATTTTAAAGTTAACTTAGAGCAACATCCCCACGGAAACATGTCCAACTGTTAAGTCTAAACCCACACCCTGAAAATGTCATGACAGACACTTTCATGTGAAAGTGAACATATCTATATCTTGGCCTTTTCCCAGGATGGACTTAATGATTAACTGTGTGTCTTTTCTTTTTACTTACACTGTCTTTCCTTTTTGTGATACATTGTGTCATGATTTACTTATACTTTGTCAAATTGAAAGAAAAAAAACAAGTCTGAATTAATTTTTCTTTATAGCTAAGATAACCAAATTAGACTTCCTCAATGGGTAACTTTGCAGTGGTTCACCTTCACCCACTGTGAAATCGCTTCAATTTATACTTATTTCAGTAAAAGAGACAAAAGAAGAAGGATCATGTCGACTCAACCAGATCATTTATATTTCTGTAGTGTGGAAGTATGAGTTAAAAACTAGATCTTCAAGATATTCCCAATCATTTCAGTGTAGTGCTAGGAACTAGTTTAGTCCGCTTTAGCTCAGTCTATGGGGACTTGGGTTGGGAACCAGAGGATCACCGGTTCAAGTCCCGGTGCGGACCAAAATATGGAAGTTGGACTTGTTACTGGAGAGGTACAGGTCACTTGAGCAAGGCACCGAACCCCCAACAGCTCTGGTGCACTCCCTGTGTAGCAGCCCCACTCTGACATCTCTCCTCTAATGCATGTCCACAGGTCCTGTTTGTGCATTTCAGGCCTATGTGTGGGAGAAGCATGTCTCTAAATAACAGAGTGTGAACCAGGAATAAAGTATGTAAAATTAAAATCAAAATTTGATCTCCTGACACGTGCGTCCAGCTTGCCACTTATGGTCCAACTTCCAACCTGGGGCTGGAAATGTATAAAGAAGACACCATAAAGAATTCAGATTCTAGCATGAAAAACATCAGAGCTTCACTTACAGCGCAGGAAGAATCTGAAGGAGCACTGAAGAGAAAAGTGAACACATTGTTTGCATCGTTTCTCTGTAGTTTGCTGAAATGATCTGGAGGAAGCCTCTCTGCTTATTTACGTAGAGCAGTGGTGGACAGAGTACACAACTTTATTACCTGAGTCAAAGTGTAGATACTCCTGGTCAAATACTACTCCAATCATTTAAAAACAAGATTTTTCTTTAAAGAATAGAGTCTGTGTAACCTTAATCAATATGTAACTCTTGTTTTTATGAACATCCTGCTATGTTCTGTAGCTTTAAAGAAAGAAGAAGAAGAAGAAAATGCCTCTCAGAGCAACATGTAGGTCATGTTTGCTTTCATCAGCTGGAGAAGTGACCCTGCAGCAGCTTGAGGTTTCATTGTAAAACCTCATTCTGGGAAAAGATCCTGTTCTACAGAAATGTGATGATCAGAGGGAGGGTCTGAGTTTGTCACAGCAAGGAGTGACACCTGACACCTGGTGTGACAGGACGGGACGGATTAATACCACAATATCGTCTTCTGACCAGGGGCGTCTCCAGGATTTGTGGGCCCAATGACAAGATCACATTGAGCCCCTCCACCGCAGCCTCACTCATATCACTATAGCCACACATCCATTACACAAATCACTCACTAAAAGATTTAAATTGAGGCCATCAAAATGATCCTCCTTCATACTATTTGATCCCATGTGTTTTAAACCAATTCCATTGATTTTTAATTAAATGAAAGTCACAATTGAAGAGCACTGAAGCTAAAAGAAAACTGCCAATTTCACAAGAAAGTTGCGTAAAAATAGATTGAGTCCATCTTTAATTGCAGGCAAACTCCTGCACATTGTCTAAATTGCACAAATATGATGGTAATGTTTTAGTACCAAAATGTTGAAAATGCGTTCAAGAAATTTAGACTGTGTGCAGAAGTTTGCCTGCAATTTTAAATGATCAAGGGACCAAAAGTGAGACCTTTATTTATGTTGCTGTGGTATCAAAACAGGCGTTGATATAGCTTGATTTTTATTCTTGTATTGGGACTAGTTTAACTAACTATAACTTTAAAATAACAGTTATTTACACAAAATGTAATAAATACATCATCAACCTGTTTTTAATGTTATGACTTAGACAGAAAGAAATTGAAACAAAAACTGCATATTCATCAAAGGACCCGTCCTCCATTGGGGCCCTGGGTGATCAGTCCCATCCCCCCCACACAACACCCATGCTCACTGCTGCTGCTGAAGAACAAGGTGCTGAAGCTCTCTCATCAAGGAGAGGATATGTTAGAAAACAATATATTTTACTGCTGTTTGATTATAATTTAAAATGCTTTTATCACACAGGGTGACATAGTTTGATTATTGACATTGGTATGATATTGAAGGTTATTTCTACTGATTTGTGGACAGGATTTGTAGGTGAAAATATATTTCATCTGATCAATCAATCAAGAGACAGACTGCCAGCGATATTTCATGCATTGTAAACC
The DNA here is from genome assembly GCF_963584025.1 of Labrus mixtus. Lineage (NCBI taxonomy): Eukaryota > Metazoa > Chordata > Actinopteri > Labriformes > Labridae > Labrus > Labrus mixtus. Next base: position 6,263,221 of record NC_083616.1, on the reverse strand, counting down.
ACGTAAAAAAATACTGCAGTAAACCAACAACTCCTGCGTTCTGTGATGTAAAATTACAGTTTTTTTCAATGGAGTCTGGTGGCTTTTAACAAAACAATACGACTATCCCTGTCGCATGAGGGGGGAGTCGATCTCCTGAGGCATGACATGACATACAGAAACAACGCGGAAGTGGTGGACGAAGAATCTGCTATACGACCCTATAAAGAGAATATTTGCCTTCATATCAATGAGTAGCAGGATCACAATATCAACAAAAGAGGGGAGAAGAACATACTGGGGAACAAAAAACAGAACAAACAGGTAAATTATGTGCACAGAGATTGCACTGGTTGCATGAACACAGTCTATGGTCATATGGTAGGGATTGCAGAGGGGGAATCTCCTGATTATATCCTGCTGCGTGTTCACGTCGACTCACTCGGCCTTCACAGAAGAAAATTCTTCTAGCGGTCTGGCAGGAGAAACTCCGGATGAAGTCAGAGTGAGAAATTCCGCTGTTTGCGTTCACACATGCAGCTCACCCAAAAAAAAGTTCATGAGTTTTGTGCAAGTGTTAAAAGCAGCTTAAGTAGCCAACATGGTATTAGAAGCTGTTGCAGATGTCGAAGCTGTAGATGTGATAATAGTAGAAGCTGTAGTAGTGGTGGTTGTCTGCAATACTTTGTCTGCAAACACTAGTTGGCAGTGCGACTTCTATGCTAGTTATATCACCAGTTTCCAGTTTCACCACATTCTCTGCCTGTTTTTTTTTTTTTACAGGAAACCATGGCAAATTGAACCAAGCATATTATATTACAAAAGGTTCCTGTTTTCAGATCAAAATCAGCGCGTAAACAGGGCCTCGAACTGAAAGAAAGTATGACATCGTCATGTAAAATGACTTCTCTCAGCACCCCCAACTATGCCTGCCTTCCAGGGTCCTTGGTTGCCTCACTCTGTTTCCTCTCTCCCCCCCCCCCCCTTTTAGGAAACCTCTGACTGGAACTAAAAAGGAAACCTGCAGCTAGCACCTCCCTCTCCACCCACTGATGATCCTCCCACACTGTGTGACCTTGGACCCATAGGGGTCAGCAGCCACAGAGGAGCCAGATGTCAGGAGGGGAGGTGGGTGAAAGAAAAAAAACCCTCTCCCCTCACACGGCTTTTGCTCTTTTTTAACACTGATCTGTTCCTATCCATAACAGGGTAGATTTCTCTTCATGTATCCGATTACTTCCTGAAATTATCCCCCCAAAAATATTATATATATTTCTCAGTTTTCAGGCTTAAGTCTGACAGAGACAGTTCATTTTGTTTCCATATTGACTATCATGCATAGGGTTAGGGTTCTAGTCCTCAACCTTGGGTGTCTCAGTCTTTCGACAGTTTTAAGTTATGGCTTTTTGCTTGAATTTAACACCATCCTCAGCACAATTTGTTTACAGACTCCTTCAGTGTTTTTTTTTTGTTTTCCCCCAATAACTTACCTCAAATGAAAGTGGGAGTTTAACCCTTGCTCGGTAGTTCCAGCCAGTACATATTGACTATGGGGCCACCCAAGATATGGAAATATGCAGTTTCTCCCATATATACATACAATGGTGTCTTAAAAACTCTCTCTGATATTGGAGGTGGTGACATGTATTCCCTACAGCATTTATATAAAGGCAAATATTCTCATGATGGCCTCGTATAGCAGACTCTGTTGCTCTGTCCGACACTTCCACTTTGTTTTTTTTTTAAATTTTGTTCTCTGACTCCTGAGACTCCCCACCCCACGCGTCGGACAGGGATAGTGTCCCGCTGTGAGGTGCATGTGTGAACAACCAGATCAGGAGGGTTTCAGCGGCAGTCCTCCTGAATTTTTTTTTAGTTGTGCATTATGTCAGAAACAGCTTTAAATGTCCAATTAACCTACCATGATCAGATTCAAATGCAGAGATAAACATTTTAACATTTCCTAACTTCACCTTCTCTGAAAATGTCCCTAATTATTCTCTTCATAATGTCTCAGCTGCAGGTGTCTGTTTAAGTCCTGATTTTATTTATTTTATTGTTTACTTCATACGGTTCATTTAAATCTTAAAAGCTTTTGACTTTTCCTAGGGGGGCTGCCAGGAAAAAATCTGGATAAAGATGGAGTGAAATTCCGGTCGTTCACGTTCACACGTGCAGCTCACTATTTACATTTTGGGAAGTTTTGAGCATGTGTGAAAAGGACTTCTGTTTGTTACTACTAATTTTTTTTGTTACAGATTTATTTTCTTATAAAACCCTTTAACCATGAAGACTATATTCAGGATGTGATCTCTTCATCTGACCATTCACTTCTTTCATGTAAGTAAAGGTCTCATAAGTCAAATGAGCTACACATTATTTGGAAAGACTCCATTACTAAAATATAAAATAATGTTACAGATTTCAAAATAAAAGACTAATTTTCGAGAAAACTGGCCCGAGCGATTAATACATTTTTAGGACATTTTTAAATAATAACTACTGATTTATCTTTGAGATTGAAGCTTCAGTGATGATAGTGTTTTGGAGTTTATCCGGTAGTTTCCAAACTTGAATACATTTTAACGATTTTTTAAAATAATTTAATATTTATTTATTTGTTTCCTTTGTCAAATCTGAATCTCAAAGTTACTGTTTTTATATTTACATAGGTGACATCATAACACTGTGTTACTGAATCATACTAGAGAGTTTGTATTAAAGAGGATGTCATGGGAACTTTTCGATTATATGCTTCCATTTTGAAGAAGAGCTGCTGATAATTCAAATAAACATTCATGATTTATGACTTTTGATGATTCTATATTGTAACGTTATTTTTTTCATCAAAGATGAAGTAGTTTTTATCCAGACGGTTGCAAATGTCTTGTATTCATGCACCTTTAGACAAATACGAAAGAAGAAGAATAAACTAAATCTGCAAAAGAAAAACAAACTAGAGTTACTTCTGTTGACTTTTTTCTTTACTTAAAAATGCTTTTTGGAAACTGGACTATCTGGTTTCCAAATGATATTTTTATTAGCAAACTTGAATCTGCTTTAATAATGTTTTCTTACAATCCAAATAGTTTTTATTTATTCTTCTATTTTATTGGGATATCTTCTGCAGTTCTCATCTTTAAATGTTGTTGTTTAATTTCTGAAACTTCATCATATTCTGTATTTTTGACTCTGGATCTTATTTCTATAAACTGTATTCTGTTGTATGTTGTGCTGTGGTCATTTAATTTAAATGTAATTGTAGATATTGTTTGATTTTATTAAGTAGGCCCTAGTTGCTCCTCTATTAAACTCCAGCTGAAGGCTTATTTTTTTATCTTTAAATTTCCACTTAATATGACTCAAATATGACTCTGTATTCACAGTTTCTGTGTCTTGTTGGTTGTAGTTTTCTGGCGTCACAGTCCTGCGGGTCTGCTCTCATGTCTCCCTCTGTGCGGAGGCCCCTCACCCCCCAGCAGCAGATCACTGTGTGTGTCTATGAATGGTCTTCCTGCGGGGGGGCGGGGCCCGGCCTTCTGGCATTCCAGTGGGCGGGGTCTAAGGTTGGAGCCTCGTGCTGCGTTCAAAATATATGTGAAAGATCGGAAATTCCATTAGATTGGAGACCTTCTTCTCGATGTCCAGCTCCCAGAAAAACTCTCCATAGAAAAAAACTTTATAATAGAAATTATTTCTAGCTTTAATACAAAATCGCCCCAAAACAAGAAAATACATCTCATATTTTGTCAAACAGCTAGTGTGACTGATTTCTTCACACTTGTGTTGCTGGTTTAAAGTTGAGTTGAGCTAATTTTATAAAGGTCTACCCTGAAACTCGATTTTTAGCCTATTGAATTCTAATCACTCATAGTTTGTCTACATTAAGTGTTACTGAAAACACTGTTACAGTATAGCCTATATAATGAATAAAAACCTTAATCATTTTACGTGCAGTAGCCTATAAGCTTAATATGACTCTCAGGGTTCAGATAAAGGAAATTACATTATGTGGAAGAGGCCCACAGCACAAAATAAATGATTTGAAATTAATTATAGGTAGCTCGGTTATTAGTGTAGGCCTACACAAGGCGGAATGATACATTTTTGTTGCAAGGTCTTCTTGTGTTCATGTTGCATTCGCGTTCAGTTCAAAGTTTCCGCCGTTAATTTGATGTCAGGTGAACGCATCATGAACCTCAGAGGACCTAACAACATGAACGTATCCGTCCGCATGTGTACATTCTAACACAATTACTGACGTATAGAGCTCGTAACCATAGCAACATACCAAAAAGGCCTATGGCTGCACCAAGGAGGGACTATTTGTCCGGGCGGATTAAAGATCCCTGCCCACAGCTCCTCACAGTTTGGAGTAAACTCCCCCGTGTTTCGTTGTTTACGCTTCTGGTAGTTTAATGATGTATGTGAAACCGTGTTCATTGACAAACAAATAACTCGCTTCCTTCCTCCCGGAGCCGCCGTGCAGCCCCCCCCCTCCAGCAGAGGGGTTAACCCGGGAAGCTTCAGGACCACACATGTTGGAGGAGCCGAGCCGTGCTGACCAAACCGTTTTACATCAAACGGGACTTCATTTAGCGCGAGACAGGCCAAACTAATGGATCTGACAGGATTAACGCCGTGAATCAAACTATGAAAAGGTCGAAAATAATTCCTATTGAGCCTCAGCAGCGGGAGAGTTTACTGTCAATATGTCCCTTTGAATTATTTTTAACGAATTTCAAAACGCCCTCTGCCTGAATCGAATAATTCAGCATTAATAATTATTAAATATTGGCCTACTTTTGTGAGAGAAAGAATACAATTCCATCAGGATGTTTCTTTTTTAGACTTTATTATAATAACAATTTAAAATCATAGTTAATCTAATAATAACATTCTTTTAAATACATTTTGTAGTTATTGTTTTGCTTATTTAAAGTGGTAAATAATTGCTGTAATAAATGTTTCTGTCTACAGGCCTGAATGCTTTACAGAATTTACTGCAGGCCTAAACAGGAAATAACATTTAAGTGATGTAAATTATAAATACAGACATGTTACATGAAGTGTCTCAGTATGAAAAATGTACCTAACAATTTGTGGAAATATGAAAGGTTGATCAAATTTGATAATTTCTTTGCAGTGGAATCAAACTAAATAATTTAAAAAGTGCAACCTTATAACCTTCCTATAGCCTGAATGTCTGAGGTAATTATTAGATCGTATTTATTCCAACATTAACCTCAATAAACAATTAAATCCACCTGCACTCTTACATTTTTTAGTTTAGTTTGTTTGTTTGTTTATGGGTCATTTGATCAGAGGAATTAGATATTGGATTACACATTTATCCTACAAGTTACAAAATAAGCTTTAAAGGTTAATATCTTTTCATATTCATTTCTTAAATGTATCTTTGTTTTTACAGTCTAATTTAAATATAAAGTACAGGATTATACATTAACACTGTTTGGCATAGTGTGAAATGAAGTGTTGGTTATTCGTATCAATAAACTGTGGGCATCAGAAGAAACAGTTTCTGGGATTAAATCAAGTTAATGTTAAGTTTTTTAAATGGTTAAATTGGTTAAATGGATGCTGATTGATCTATTTGACGATTATGAATGAGTTCTAGATATTTTCTATAAGTGGTCACCAGCCTCTTGAACAAATACTGTACATGTTAAAAAAGGTGGATTATTATAATTGCTTTTGGATCTGAGTTTGAGCAGGTCCTCTTTTGTTACGCCTCAATTTTCAGGTCAAATGTCGCAAGAAATATTTTTCATTGAACAGCAAATTAAAACAAACCATTTTCTTAGATGTGCCAAAGTAACAACACTGTATTTAGATGTCATGCAGTATGAAGCTGAACTCATATTTCATTGAGAAATAGTTTGTTTTAAATGAACTGATCATGTTTGTGTTTCTGTGACTTGGTGTCTTTCTTTCTGTTGTGTGTTCGTGCGTGTGAAACACTGTCAAACATTATATATAAAACATCAAAATAGCAAGAACCAGAAACTTTGCTGCTGATGTGCCTGAAAAGTTGTTTAAACATGTTTTCCAAGTCTTACACAAACACTGAGCCCGGCTCACCTCAGCAACCTCAGACCAATCAAAAGTCATGCTAACTGTCAACTAGTGTCATAGCAACAATTTGATCAGTCAAATGTGAGCCATGATACTCCAACCTTCTCTGGCCCACATCCTTCTGTCTTCAAAAGACCTGCATCACGTTTAGATTATTAATCAAAGTGTCATCAGTAAACAGTTTTTCCCTTTCAGGGAGTTATTCTTGGTTTACACTTTACATGAAGGTCAATGAAAGAATGCCACAAATATGAACAAGTGTATTAGTGACATATGAGCTTACTGTCAAACAGCTCCTATGAAAACCTTAAAAACTGACTTTTATACCACGATACAGAGAAAAACATTCTTTCATTTTCATAATAGGAATATTCACCATTGAGATATACAAATCTAATAACAGGGGAGTCCTGCCGAGTCAGCAGCATTAAAAGCTTCACACAAAGAACAGAAACAGACCATAATAATACTCCACAGCTCTGAATACTCCCCTTCATTATTTATTCTTTGATTTGGCTACTACTGATGATGCACATACATATTCATCATTTGGAAACACATCTGCACATGTTCTTATGTTGTACATTCTGCTTTATTTCTTACTGCTACATTTCTTTTTATTTGACTATTTATTCTATTTATTGTGTTGTTTTTTTATTGTGTGCATGACGTTTGCATATTTCTTTCGTATATCTTAATGCTTATATCTTATACACATTTCCAATGTAAAGTTTAAAACCTCAATTAAAATAAATAAACAAAAGAACATATTTTACTTTCAATGAAGTACAGACATATTTTGCATAAACAGTGTTTTAAGTATCCAAAGTAAAAAAAAAAAAAACTAATTCTGCTGGCCTGTCTGTGCTTTTTATTTATATTATAATGTATCATAATGATTATTCTTCATGCAGGCATGTCATTATTAACATTTAAGTTGTTTGAGATTCAGATCATTTTGTTATTTTTGGTATTGGGGGATTGATCCATAGCAGTGAGCAAATACGTATAAACTAATGGCCTTTATATTACTTCAATATTCATATTGCTCAGTAACTTTAGCCAAAAATAAACTTCTCAAATGAGGCAGAAGAAGTAAAAATGGCATCACAGAGTGTACCTGAAGTATATTTGTTTTAAAATAATTTATTGATTAAATGCACTCTACTTATAATAACTTCATAAAAGCATCAGAGTGTTAGGCTAAGTGTTGTATCAAATTGAAGTTTTTATCTTAGTAAAGTATTTCTGGTGGGTTTGTGAGTGTTTCTGTCGCTGTAACGTGATGACTTGGTTCCTCAGAGGACATTTTACAGCTCCAAGCTGCACAGATTCCAGAGTTCAGCCTGCATACCTCTCTCACTGCGGGCCAGAAGGTCAGAGGTCCTCTGTGGTGATATAAGGAGAGCTCTGCTCAAACCAACCAATCCCAAGCCAATCCCAGATCGGGAGGAGGAGGAGGAATTCCAGGTCGGTAGAGGAGCTGGAGTGTCAGGTCGGGAGGAGGAGGAGGAGGAGGAGTGTCAGGGTGGAGAACTTAAACGCAGGAGTGTGAGGGGAGGAGGAGTGATCAGGTAAGATCAGAATGTTTTATTAAGTCACTCACTCCAAATAATGTTTTAACACATGCACAAAAACCCCCAAAACTTCCTGAAGTTTTTGACGGGAGCTGATGTGTGTGAACAAAATAAGCTGAAATTTCCCCCCCAGATTTCCGCTGAAATCACTGCGGACGGTGGGGTGAGCTGATGTGTGAACGCAGCAGGAGATTTCCCCATAAGCCAGCAGGCAGGGGTGATGATGTTTATATCCTGTGACAGGCGCGTGCCGTGATATTCTGGTGCTCTGAAGCTGCTTCATCATGTTTAGGTTCACAGGTCTGTTTTTGAATTTGTCTTCAGACTCTGATGACACATCATGTCCTGATCCCCTCTTTCCTTCCAACAGGTTAAAATCTCAGGCTGTGATGTGCATGTGTTAAAATAGATTAAGAGTGAAAGAGCAGCACTCACCTGCCTCGCAGGTGATCTTCAGGTCTGGAGGAGCATTGGGTCTTTCACTACGTTTACATGCAGTTCCAAAAAGGGGAATGACACAAGTCGGACTAAAAGTGGACTTTTTAAATGCATGTGGGTCGCCAGTGGCCAAGTGGTTAGTTTGTACACCCCATGTACAGAGGCTGTAATCTCAGAGCGGGCGGCCCATGTTTCGAATCCGACCTGTGGCTCCTTTCCAACATGTCATTCCCCACTCTCTCTTGTGCTGATTTCCCGCTCTATCCACTGTCCTATCTCTGGAGTAAAGAAGATTAACAAGTTAGTCTGACTGAAATGGTACTAAATTGACAAAAAATGAAAGCTTTGAATTAAACTAAAGGGGAGAGCATAGAGCATTTATGAAATGTACAGAGCTGTGAAGTTATTCGACAAACAGCCTGTTTGCAGCTTGCTAACTTGTTAGTAAGGTCCACCAGAAGAAGAATCTGACACTGCACTGACATGATTCCCTACTCAGTGTGTCATGGACCAAGCAGTAAAGGCAAGAGAAACGCATGTTCAAAGTTCAAAAATCAAGCTTTAATTCTTTATTCAAAACTGTTGTTGAACAAAAGCAGAAAAAGTAAATCAAAATACACAAGTAGAGGACTTGTTGTTAAAAGAGGTCAACATAACATAACTCATTCATTCATGTTACAAAAGGAAGTAGTTGTAAAGTCTTTAGAGATTGTCTATCAGTCATATTTCAATAAACGTCTACTATTGTTCTCAGTCAGAGGACTCCACCTTTCCTACACATCGAGATCAGATTACAGCTCATGTTGTTGCACACTCGACCTGTTTGTCAGGTCTGAGGAAAATAACCTCTGATGATGTCATCAGGGTTAGGGCTTAAAGACTCAAACTTTATTTTTAGAACAAACGGGGGTTGTGTATTTAGAAGGCTTGTTCATTTACAGACGGGGGAAGGTCTGATAGAGAGAGAGAACGTGTATCAGGCCCTGTTCACATATGCACAGAACTCCTGAAAACTTCCTGATGTTTCTAGGGCGAGCTGCATGTGTGAATGCAAACAGACACATTCTTCGCCCCGAGGTTATTTTTCCTGCCAGCCCCCCTAGTAAAATGTCCTTATGAAGTTGGAGTAAGCTGAAGAAGCTGGAAATATTCAGGAGGATTTACTGTGAGTGAGCGGGCAGAGTTGATGACGTTTAAATCCTGCGAGTATAGCGCCCAACCAGTGGGATTCTGGTGCATGAAATAAAGCTTCTTTATTATGTGTTCTTGTTGCAGGTCTTTTGGTCTGTTTGTTCGTTGATACAGTGAATATACTGGATTACAGGTTGCAATGATACAGAGGAAAAATTGTCCTCACAGTGCATGATGCTGTTGCTTCAGCCGCCATTTGGCAGTCGTACTTTTTATGTCATGTCCTGCTGCCTCCTGAGACCCCCCTGTGAGCTCCAGGCTTGCATCACAGGAGGGAAAATCAACACAAAAATAGAAAGGAAGTTTGATGGCTTTTGATGTCCAAATTATAGGTCGTACTTTGGTGAGAAGTTTCTGCTTTATTCAGTGTTTAACTAGGGCCTAGTTTTAATATTTGTTAGCTTTGAGGAAGACTCCACTGAGGATTCAAATTGTCAACCTTTAAGGGCAAAAAGATCTGAGCTGCATTAAAGAGGCATTAGCTGCCCATTGGAGACCTCCTCACTGATGCCAGTGTAATAACCTTCATCCCTCCACAAAGGAGGATGTAAAGCTTGAGTAACCTGCAGCTGTCACATCAAGTCCTCACTGTACTTCATTGCAGCCTGTTTTTTTATTGTCATTTTATTTCAGTTTTTTAAATTCAAGAGCGTGCACCAACAGTGAAACACTGGTGCATACCTAGCTGCAGAAACTGTGAGACCGTGATCACCCAGCACGCTCTGCAGTGGCTGGTGTTCATGAGGAAGTTGACTTCATGTTGGTTTCCCTGCAGAGCGCTAAACGTCCAGCTTCATCATGGTCAGCACTCAGCTGGAGGATTAAAAAAAACCCTTTAAGGTTCAGATGAAAGAAGGAGGATCAACACCAGAGCAGAGCACCTGCAGGAGGATTCACTGACGGCGCTGCTTTCACACAGATGTGTATGGATGGGTTTGCATGTTTGAGACTCAGAGGACAACTAGAAGACAAGAAACATTAAAAAGACAGTCATTGCTGCCCACCTGAATGCACCATATAGGGTGAAGTCAGGGATATCGGGACAATATTTCTCCACATAATTTGGGTTATATGACTTTTCTACACCCGGTAAAGCTGCTAAACATGTGACAACGATGACACAGATAACGATACAGCTTAACCTTACACCGCAACCTGTTATGTATAATATCTGTAGGGATTGAAGCTTTCCCATTAGCCATGAGACAGATCATAATACCTGCTTGCTGGGCAAAAGGGTAATCAGTTTGCGACCGTTCAACAGCAACAAAGCCAGCACAGCATAAGACTTGAAGCCTACTGTTTTGCAAAACTTTCACCAACGTGATAAAGCCTCTCTCATAGTTACTCTAGTTAGACCTCTTGCTCGGTCACTCTCTCTTTTTCTTTCGTTAGCTTCATCCTTCACCGTCCTCTTCAGTTTCTTAGCCTCTGTCGTTGTATCAAACAGTACAGAAGCGGGCTAACTGGCTGCTTTGTAGCTGAAGGCTGCTGTGTGAACTAGTTCCTTAAAGCTGGGTGGAATTCTTGCAAGATGGCCGCGCCCCGCTGCCAAAGTTACGACCGAGGTGTCTGTGGACATCGGAGAGACACTATAGTCTCCCTGTTGAAAGATATTGTGCTTTAAGAGTGATTTTGAAACTTCTACTTTAAGGTGGAAAAGTGACATATTGTTGCTCTGATGCTGTTACAGAGAGACATTCACATGAACACATGGAAATGACCTCTACTTTAAATTCCTCACTACTAGTTTTCTCTGTCGATACCTTTAAGGTTTCATGATAGCAGACCCATGACGGACAATATTAAAGATGTAGCTAAAATAATCTCCAATAATAGTGAATAGTTTTGCTATGAATGTGTTACACCCATTCACATAGCACGCATCAGAACGGCTGTAAACTGTGACACATCTTTAAAACATGCAGTTGAGGAAATCATTTTTTTCTTTTCCTTCCAGATCATGTTTGACCAACCAGCAGGTTTTTATTTCCAACACTGACACATCTGACTTCCTTTCAGATCTTTGCACTGAGCTTGTTGTTTTCAATGTTAAGATTGAAAAATACGAGGGACAAATACACAAAAACGTATATGAAAAGGGCTTTAATATTTAATTCTGTTCAGACCTCTGTCTTACACACACGCACTGATGTCTGCTGATTGATTTCTCTAATGCACACGGCTGCTGTGAGTGTGTGTGTGTGTGCGTGCGCGTGTGTGTTGCACATAAATCAATGCTTCCTGCACCGCTCTGCACTCTGTCTGCATGGGATCCATACCATAAGACCAACCCCTCCTCCTGCAGCTCCGGATCTGAGCCTGCTATCTGAGCACCATTCCGGATGGATCCGGAATCTGGGAGGCAAAATGGGAGCGTGTCGCCATAGCAACGGCGCCTGCCACAGCCGTTGGGATGGTATAGGAGAGGAGAGAGGAGCTGTGCAGGCTTTAATGTACACTCTAGTTGTGAGCGGCTCCTTCAGCGAGCTGAAGGTGTCTGTCTGCAGAGAGAAGATGTGTCTGCTGTCACAGCATCTCACAGAAATGACAGACTGTGTTTCAGATTTCTGAGCTTCTGTAGAATAAAATAAAGCTTTTACTGCATGTACAGGTTTAGTCAATTATAATGACTCAAGCTGCTGATGCTGGGTTAAGATGGGAGGGTTCTGGGTGTGTGTGTGTATGAGGAGACAGATTTTACTGATGTTGTACCAGACGTTTCTGCAGGTCAACTATCATCAAATATAGTAAAAAATGTGGAAACAAAAGAGAAAATAGGGGGCAATAAGAAACATAACAAATGCTACATGATTCAAAGTCTTACCATTTAAGACTAAAATCGTTTTTTTCCAACCCCACCAGAAAAACAGATTTCCTCTGCTTCAGAATAGAGAGGGATGCTGAGTCCCATGTCTTTAAACTCGGAGTGACTCTGAAGAACTGAGATCAAAATGTGGATTGTCTGTGGTTCAAGAACTTACAGTATCACACAAAGAATGCATATGAACAGATAGACCATCGTACATGTTAATGAAATGGAAATGAAACACAAAACACCTTTAATTCTTTAATTTCTTACCTGATATGATAAAGTATCAGCATTCTCACTAGCTTTAAAAAACTAATTTTTATTTTAAAGATTTGAGGGGAAAAAGGAATAACAAACAAACGATGTCCACATAAGCATGAAGAAATGTGGATATGATATGTATAGAAAAGAGTATATGGAAACATTAGGACATTTTCTGCACAGACATGAGTGTTTACGTCTGGTAACTCATCCTAAGACAAAAATCAAATCAGACAACATAAACTGATTTTATTGTGGGTCTGGAGTTTTTATCTATTTCTTGTTTATCTTTTTCCATCGCGACTCACAGACATTGCATAAATTCCTTATCCTATGAGTTATTATTTCCATCTTGTACATTTTGTGAGTTGTTTCTTTTTATTGAATTATTCGTGGAGGAGTCTGTTTCAGCCAATTGTTGGTTGTGTTGCTGTTATTCTTCAGAAACAGGTATTTATCTGATGTCAGGGAACGTGCAGGGGGGGTGTTATGGTTCCTAAAATCAGGTAAAAAAAATACATTTAGAAATCGTAGGACCATATTGCTCCAAAACTGGCCATGAGTGTAATATTTGGCTTTGTTTTCTCCACAGTAACACCAACAGCAGTGGTTGTATTTTGATTGGATGGTAGGTGTTTTGAAGTATCTTATTTAAAAGAAAGCATTCTCACTACTCTAAGATCAAGTTTTATTCCTCAAAAACATCAGATTTAGATGCTGTAGCAATACAGAGAAGGCTCACTGGAAATACATTTTCTTTAAAAATGTTGCTCCACACAACACAAGGTTGTTAAAAGCTTAAAATAAAACAATATAAATTCATAAACATAATACAAAATACTGTTTTTATTTTAAAAATGTCTACTCCTCTGGTCCTGCCTGTAAAGCATTTTACCAAACACCACGATGGTCACCTCAACTGTGGATCTGGATCTTCAGATTAGCACCACATCAGTGTTATCTCTAGTTCTGTCCACATCAGAGCGCTGCAGCTACATGGGACTTCAAGACAATCAGAAAACAACATTCAACTTAATGATTAAACGATCTCTTTCTAAGGCAGAGTCATGGAATAGGAGAACATTGTCTTGGTTCCTCAAGGCTTCCTCCCTCTTGAATAACCTATCTTTGTTGAAGAAGCGACCCTACATAACAAAGTCACTACATCTCTCTTGTTCAAGCCTCAAAGACTATACTCTGTCAAACATTTGTTTCTGCATTTATCTGACTAAACTCCCTGATTCCAAAGATTTTTTATTTTTTGCCTTTATTGAAGAGATAGGACACTCTGCCCAAGTCATAAATCAGGGAGAGAGAGAGAGAGTGGGGAACGACATGCGGGAAAGGAGCCACGGGTTGGATTTGAACCCTGGCCGCCTGCCTGGAGAACCACAGCCTCAACACGTGGGGTGTTCGCACTAACCACTGCGCCACCAGCGCCCCCCTTTCTCTGATTCATTTAGTAACATTATGACCCAGGTGTTCCAGAGTGTAAGTTAAAATATTCAGGGTAAATGTTTTTATTTAATTTCAGAGTTAACCTCGGCGTCATGCAGGGAGGTCAGTGTAGTCCTTTATTTATTTGATTAACTACAAACAGTGAAATATGGATGGCCTTTATTTAATGTGAGTAAATCAGAATAAAAAATCGATTCACAATTTGGCATTTCAGCTCTGAATCATTTGGATGTTTTCTCCGTATTTCTGTATTTATTCCTTTTGCTGCTTTCAGTGGATGACTCCTAAACAAATGTTTTTCACAAAAGATGAAGCCTTGCCTTCTTTACCTCAACGTCATCATCAGAAACCCCCCCACACCTCTGTGACTTTGAGTCCATATGTTCTCAAACATTTGTATGACTTGGTGAGGACGGTCTTCTGGATTTGAATGTGTTACACAACTATTTGTGGCACTGTTTCAACTATTTGTTTCCCTCTGGAAGCTGCCATGTTTTACATTTAATGTGGATGTTCAGATAAATCACATCACTTTCATCACTTCTTTTCAAATAGGAACTATTATATGACTAAAAATAACACTTTGACCCAACAGCAAACTGACCTTTCTACTGAACTAAAAACAGCCTGAAGCCCCGAGTGAAGATCGCTCGCTTCAATGTATTCAATGGAAGAGTCAATGACCCACACGGTCATATTAAATTATTTAAATCACTTTATTTCCACTTCTAAGGGTAGTGTTGTTTTCAGCTGATTCTGCTCAAACACAAATAATTGATGCATTTAGAGGCAGATCAAAACATATATGGTGCTAATTAGGTGATTATTTCTGAGATTTATCAAATCTGTTGGGCACCGGTGTAAAGAGATGTTTAAAATGTTGCTCAGGGTGCAAAAAGATCTGCAAAATAGGGGTACGTTTATTAAAATCAAGAGTTTCAGGTAAGTGAGGGTACAGCAGCTGAGAGAAAGAGCATCACAGCAAACTGCTTAAATCAATATTTTCTTCCCCCCTTCTTTTTCTTCTTCTTCTTCTTCTCTTGGGTTTGATGGTGGTTGGCATCCATAGTTGTTGCATTACCGCCACCTACTGGGTTTTTAACTATTTCACAATTTTCATATTTTCTGAAATTCCTCCCATAGTGCTCCCTTCACACTACGTTGTCCATTCCAAATTCAAATCGTCTCCCTAAAGCCTATAAGCACTGAGCCCTCCCAGACATTAATAGTGTCAGGTCTGCAGTGTGTGAGTTTGTGAGTCCGCAAGGGCTTGAGATGGTGTAAAAAAACTACACTTGCTTTGATTAAATGAAGATTTATTTTTATTTTTCAAACTTAATTGAATACTGCTTCATTGTAAGAATATTTGTTAACATTTAACAGGGGCTGGAAGATCACATCCTTCATGTCACATCATGTCAGTTTGCAGTGAACTCTGGGTAAGTCCTAAAAAGTCTGCACATATGCAGACTCTTGTAAAGTGTGTGATTTAATGTTGAGAAGCTCACATCAGAGCCCTCGAGCACTTGACGTTTTCACAATGGGACAGCACTAAACACTCACACACTTGCCGGTTAAGTGCCTCAAAATCTCTGAGTCTGTGAGTGTGGCGTTTGGAATTGAGCCCAAGGGCGCTCTCGTACAAGACCCAGTTGCCCTGTACTGTGCTAAAGCAGGATCGTCCCCCTTCCCCAGTCCCCTGCTGGCCTGCACTCACATTGTTCGAGGCCCAACAGGGGGGTTACCTTAGATACGTCATCTTGTCATAATAGGACACACGCATGGCTATACGTCATCATGAAGTGTGCTTTATTATAGTTATAGTTAGCTCCATTCTTCTCTTGTATCCACCACGAATGAGAAGATAGTCACAGATTTTCACAAAGACCTCAGAGTTCTTTTGGTTTTTTTAAAATTAATATTTGCACCAGCCAAATTTTCAGTAAACTCTCCACCTCTGCTTCAGACCAAAGTGAGCTCTTTGCCACGATTGTTCTAAATGGTTGAATTGATCATATGTCACGTCCACGTTGCTTCACCCTGGTTGTGCTCGTGCATGAGCACCCGTTACCGTGCCAAAGCCCACCTCTTTCAACCGTTCCAAGGTGTACAGTGCTTGAGCACGGTTTGGGGTCAAACGTGCTAGGACATGTTGCGTATTTCCGAGTGTGAGAGCACCCTAAGACTCAGACACAACTGTCTGACTTCATTTCTGCCAAACTCTCTTGAAAACAACCTCCCACCTTCTATGTGTCTCCTGTACCTCTCTTTGCCCTGCCCTAATTGGTGCAAACCATTATAGGGAGGTAATGGAAACCAATGCAATTCCCACTGAAACAGTAGTAAAACAGCACCATGGCGTGGACATATTTCAAAATGGGAAATTACATCAGATCAATACAAATTGACAATAATGAACGTGATGATGGAAAACCTCATTTAATTTAACCTATTTTTTTTATAAAAGAAGAAACACTCTAACTGAAGGCTCCACGCTGTGTCTAACTCACTGAGCCTAATTACTCTGCTGGCTGCAGGAAATGTAAGGAGTGTGGGGGCAGGTGAAAAGGTTCAGTGGAAACATTTTCATCATTTTGTGTTTGTTTGTGATCATACTCTTTGATTTCTGATCTGTGTAACTTTACTGCTGCCGCAGCTGCAACCAAATGAATAGGTCTGCATTGACATTTAAATAGTCTAATTCAAAATAAAAGACTCAGATAGGTGTGTCTGTTTTGTGTTTTCTGATATCTGATTGGTCTTCTGGATGCCTCTGGCCTCTGAGTGGGATTTAAATCCATCCCTGATTGTTACTCTCTTCACCTTTGTTCCCCTCTGCTCTCCATACCGACTGTTTCCCTATCTATGAGCAGCTGCTTATTAACATATAGCGGTCTATTGTGATTGGTTGGTTTCCTAAGGGTCTCATTTGCAGGCAGCACACACACACACACACACACACACACACACACACACACACACACACACACACACACACACACACACACACACACATGCACACACAAACTGAAGGTGGGTGGTTGGTTGGTGACTCATATACATTTAGAAAAAGCAGATCCGTGCACACACAGACAAAAAAAACACACACATTTGCAGAAATTAGCCCAGAGTAATTATGCCTTTAACATGCAGTCTGCATGAAAGTGAGCATGCACGCACATCATTTTGGGTAGTATTGCAGATTTACACATATCGGCAACCTTTTGTGTTCAAAACTGAAGCCAATGCGGAAGTGTTAAATATTGCAGCTCGTGTCGTTGAGTGTTCGCCTGAGTTGGCTTAGCTCATCTCTTGATCAGCACTGTACGGGGTGATTCATTCAACTCATCCGTTTTTATATTTTATGAAACGTCTCCTTAAGAAAGACAGGACAAAGCAAAACAGTTCGCTGTACAACCCTATAATGACAAAATTTTCTTTACAACAATCCTATGTGTAGTTCGACATAATCACAATATCAACAAAAGAGGGGAGAAGATCATACTGGAGAACAGAAAATCGCAAGATCACAACAGTCGGGTGCAGACTATCTATGGTCGTGCACTATAGATTGGTGAAATCTCCTGATTATATCCTGCTGCATTCTCACATCTGCTCATTCGGACTTCATGAAGAAAAAATACTAGAGGGCTGACAAGAGAAACGCTGAGTGAAAGTCAGAGGGAAAAATGCAGCTGTTTGCATTCACACATGCACCTCTACTGAAAAACTTAAAGCTTGTCTGTAAAATCTGGGTGAAGTCGGGGTGAAAAAATTGGTCGTTTGCCTTCACACATGAAGCTCACCCCAAAAATGTTGTGCAAATGTGAACTCTGTTAGTTCCAACAATTATTTAGCTAACCGTTTATCCATTTCCAAAACATTATTAAGTAGCTCAGTGTGTACATTCATATTTAAACAGGCCCCCACCCCAACAGCCAACCACACCCCCCCCCCCCCCTCCCCACTCCAACTTATGCAAAACATCTCCATGGAGTCATGAACGCAGGACTGCATCTGCTCCGGGGATCTGCTGACTCAATGGACTGCTGCCGAGGGGGAGGAGGAGGGGGGGGGGGGGAGGGGGTTAGGATACATTTAATTGATTACCCCCACACACACACAGCCACACACACACACCAACCATCTGCCCCAGAGGTCAACATCCCATCACCATCCCAGAAGACTGGCGTCCCCCACTCCCCCGCCCTTCGGCATCACATACTTTGTCCATCTTCTCCTGCTTCTGCCCTCAGTGACCTAACACTGGCCCAAATATGGATCTGGAGTAGATGAATGATATGACAGAAAACCCCTCTATGTGTGACTGAAAACATGTTTGAAATCATGCAAGAATCAGAAATGATACCCTGGTTATTAGGACTAAACACCTTTATCAATAGAAAAGGCTTTATATATTTTCTCCTGAGATGTGATCTGTTAGCTGGTGTCAAGGAACGAGTACACCAAGCTTTATTATTTCATGTCCTCTGCTGCCATCTAGTGGTCCAGACTTGGAACTACACGCACTGAAATATTCACCTGAATATGGACGTGTATGACCGGGACACAGTGGTCATAAGCATGGAAGGTGCAAGGATTGGGCCCTATAAAGACATCTCACATTTGGCCCCTCCAACACATCCTCAGTCAACCCTTTGATATTTCTACAAACAAACCTTCTCATCACAAATGAACTAATGAAAGCTTAATAAAAAAATTAAAGCAAATAATGATATATAAAGCTGTTTGATTGTTTCCAATTTTATTTTATTTTTATGTTTTTAAATTGAAAATATAAATTTTACTAAATATGCAGCAAGATAATCCTATAGCTGTAATCTAAAATTGCAAAAGGGATTTTTTTTTTTCAAATCAGTTGCCTGCAAAGATCAGCTTTACTTGCTGTAGTCCTTCCTTCTGTTCATACTTGACATTTAAACTGGGATAGGCAACTTAGTTGTCATATCTTTTATTTCATACCAGCAGTGGCTATTATATTAAATGCTCAAAGAAAGAAAACAATCTGGTCCGAGGGGTTGTTGCTGGCCTGTCTGTCCAATCATTTTATTCAGACCAAATTAAATGTTTGCCTGCTTGTCGACATGTGTGCACTCTTCTCTCCAGTTCATTGTGCATGTATTGCCCCCACTTGTGAAAATTGGAATAATCTGCTGTTTTTCTGAATTAATGACTTAATCTCGTAAATTCAGAAAAACAAAAAATAATTAAGATTTTTGTAAATCCAAGACAATTATTTTTATTAATTACTTCTGAAAAGCAGACCCCATTTTTATCGCAAGTTAATGCATTTAACTTCTGGTATAGGCCGACTTATCATTGTGTTATGTGCCCTAACGGGAAAGGGGAAAAAAGTTACAAAAAATCAAAAGAGGAATGTTTGGCAGTCAACATGAAACCCGTAGTATAAGAAGAAAGGAGCTTTTCCTCTTCTTTTCTCTGTCTTTTTTATTTTTATGATTAATTAAAAGTAGTGTGGATAATTAAGTTTATTATTAATCCGATGGGGGGCGGTATTGCAACACTTCGAATGCGAACCTGTCCGTTTAAAAAACCAACGAAGAAGAACACATCGGAAGTAAATAATGTGTTACCTGTCATGTCCGCTCTCACACATCATAAACAAGAAGTTATAGGCTAAATCATCATTTTTCTTCATAGTGCAGTGTTAGAAATACTTCTCATTCATCCGGTTTAAGAGAGTAAACCGACAGCTGTGAGCTTTCTGATTTGTTAGTCGGTGACTGAGAGGAGTTAGCTAAAGTTAGCAGAGGAGTTAGCACTTCATTCAAAATGAAGACAGTCCTGATGGTGGCAGAGAAACCATCGCTGGCTCAGTCGATTGCCAAAATCCTCTCTAAAGGTAAGTAATATTATAAATATGTTTAATGTAATATTGTAATTACACAGATAAGCAGGTAAACTGAGGAGCTGAGTGATTTATTTGGGACAATAAGGAAACCTTTGGCTCCCTGCCACGCCAAACTCTGTTTAAAAAATAAACCATTTAACTGTGACTTCAAATTTATGAAAAGAAAATGCTTCTCCTTTGTTAATTTTATCCTCATCTACTTCTCTTGAGACACTACAATGTTTCGGCTACTCATGTTCAGTTACTCTTTGTTGTTATCTTAAAGCAGGACTCTTCATTGCTGTAGTCAGGTACGGGGGCCGGGAGCGCCCAAAAATAATCAACGCGACCCCGTATTTCAGCAGCCGGTTATCATAGGGCATAAACAACATAGAATATTTCCTGATGAGAGAGAAAAAGCATTTCTAATAATAATAATAAAAACACAACAAAGTAATTGTTTTGGAAAGTATATGAGCTCAAAAGTTAAAATATCAAGAGATCATCTTTGACCTGTCGAAAGACTCCTTTACTTCCTTTGTTAACTGACATTTTCAGTGGACCTTAATTGAGATGCTTATTTCGGTTTACATGTATAATATGTAAGACATTTAAATGGAAAATCTACACCAAAATGAGACTGGAACACTTTGATAATGTTGTCATATTTGATTTTCCATTAAAAGAATAAGTAATAAATGACAAGAAACTTTCAATGGATTCTTATTCTACATGCCATTGGCTCTGACCATGTACACTTTAAGATTTACGGTAAACTTAAAGGTAAATTTGGCACACTTTGCGATGGAACACTTTAATATTGTAGTCATATTTAATATTTTATTTTGAACCATTCTTAATAGGGGACTGTTCATGTAAACATATCATTGTTCAAGCGGCTTGACCAGGGATTTCGCACACTTGTCTCATCACGCGTGCACCTGTATAGGACTCTACTCGTCATTCAGCCTGGCTGCCAAAATCACACACTGACACAATTGTGATACCAGTTGATGTAAAATGTCTTTAATTGCCACTAGACTCTGTTAACAGGCATGGAGGGAATGGTGACACATTACATGTTGAATACTGGACGAGTGGAAAACAATAAATATGAGTGAGATTGCATTTTTTATTACATCTTGCTCTTTCTGATCAAACAATATTCTCGATGTTCACCAGCGTCCTCAGTCGTTGCAGAGCGTTAGGTCAGTCCTGTTTAGCTGTGCCTGGAGATGGCACATATACAAGCAATGGTGATGAGCTCAAACTCCAGAGAGTAGCTGGCAGTGGGGAAGCAGCTGGGGTTTTTCCTGAGGACGGGCATCCTCAGGGACACGGGGATGGACTCCAGACCGAAAGTGTTGTCGAGTCCCCTGCAGGAGTGGCTGGTGTGGCAGCTGGCCTCATGTATGACCTGAGGGACTCGGTTCAGGTCTATGTTCTCCCTGGGAATAGATCAGAGACAGGCGTTTCACTCTTTAGCTGAAGAAAAGTTACATTTTCTAGTAAAGAATGTGTGTCTTCTCCAGCTTGGTAAACGTGAGGATTGGGTGCTTTCCTTCGTTACTTAGTATAATAAATGAAGAGTGACTGAGTTTGGTCAAGTTTGAAAAAAGAAGCGTTTTTTCAAGCCACTTTGAACAATCATTGATTTAAAGGATTAAAAAGATGTTCAGTGAAATGGACTACGTTTTTATTTCCCATTTGTTGTAAATGTACATCTAATGAAGTTAATCACCTACTTAGCCCTTTAGCCCTTCATCACACGCGCTATACTAGGCTCAGGCCTGAAATGTCACATGTGGAGATAAACTTCATTAAATGCAGTTTCTGGTGTGCTGTTTTTTTTTTTTTTTTTTTTTGTCCAGCACCCAGATCTTAACAATTTGGATTTGCGTGTTTTAAAAATATTTTGCATATACATGACATCTAACATGACTGTTTTGTTCATTTTATTTAGCTTCCTATCCTCAGTCAGGCTTTCTTTAGTAAAAAATACTTTTGTCCCCTTACATCTCACGTTGGACGGCCACTTGGAGGTTATTTCAAAATAAATAAATAAAAAATGTATAATTTTTCAACAATTTAATTAATGTTTTGGTTTATCTCATGGCAAAAGTAGTTAAGAAAAATACCCATTGACAATTTCCAAAATGCATTTTGATGTTCACAAATGTTAGGATCAAATTGTGTCAAACCAAAAGTCCCCAAAGTCAAAAAGATTTCATTAACATTTATCTCAAAGAGTACGACAGCAACACAACATTTGAGCGTCATGAGACCTGCAGATTTTTGTAAAAGTTGTTTAAAAAATGACAAATATTTTCACAGAGCTCTAAAATCTTAAACTATATTTTTTGGTGATCAAAAAGCCAAACTTTAAAATAAAAATAAATACAGAAAGAGAAATCTACTTCTTTCAGCCAATATGTCCATTCAATTTAATAAAAAAAAACTAAAGTAGATGATCCATCAGCCAGCTCTCTCATCATTGATCTAACTTAATGACAGACGACGTGGTACTCACACGTAGGTCCAGGTTGCGATGCTGCGCTCGTTGATGTGGCTGGGCATGTTGACTAGCTGGCTGTAGTAGTCCTGCAGGTTGTACGTGCAGAAGGACTCGTCCACACACTGACTGCCCAGCGGCATGGACAGAGACTGGTGTAGGGCCAGCAGGACCAGTGGAAAGACACGCAGAAGCTGCACACACAGCAGAACAGAATCAGAAATGTTTTAGACTGAGGTCTCTGGAGACGTCTCTTTTCTCTTTGTCCTCTCAAAGAGCATGGTGGTCAAACTTTAAATGCTAAACTCACTACATGTTCATGGCCCTCTGGCTTCATTGAATGAAAAAAAATCACAATGGTGAAGCATTTTTTCAAGACTTGCAGTTCCTGTCAATAAGTCAGGCAAGAATATCGGGCTTTAAATTTGAATGAGTTTCATAAAATCTTGTTTTACTCGAAGTAGTATCAAGCCAAAGTTTGGATCTCACACAAATATACACGTTCAACAACAAATTTAAAAGAGCTGCACGAGCACAGCGAGCCGACCTTAAATTTCTGGTCAGATTTGTGACCCTGTTCACTTCGTTTCTGAAAGATAATTCTTGTTTAAAATCTTAAATTATCCCACTTGAGTATTTAAATTTGAGCCTTTGCATTATTACATGTGTTTACATTTAAAAATATGTTGTTTCTTTACTCAAACAAATAAAGACTTTAGGAGAAAAATGTCCAATTTTGTAGCAATGAAGATGTCTATGTATGTTTTCCCTGATCTCTTGCTTGGTATGAATCTCACATTCAGAAGCAAAGAAATAATGACTTCAGCTCCCATTAATTAATGCGTTTTTCTGGATGCGTCCTTTCAGGTTGACTTAAAAATTGTGAACTACTCCTTTAAAATCAGGAGAAGTGGCCTCTAGAGGCCAGCAGAGTGTTAACTGTTTGGTAGCTGGTGCCAAACCATCATGACCGTCAACATTTACGCAGGTGTCTTACCTGGAGCTGTTCCATGATTCACGTTAATGACTGCAGAGCTTCGGTCTTTGGTCTTCGTCCTTCTGATGATCTGCGTCCTGAACCTGAAACCTCCCCCTTTTATATTCGCCTGTTCTTGTGTGTGTGTGTGTGTGTGTGTGTGTGTGTGTGTGTGTGTGTGTGTGTGGTTGCATGTGTTTGTGTGTATCCGTGTTCCTGCTATTACCATTCAGCCTTGAGAATCATTTAATTCATAATGGACGCCAGAGCTTAGCAATGAGTCTATGTCTGACTCATCAACACATGTGCGCTCATCGCTCCCCGTTTCAAAAGTTTGAGCGGACATCTGTTTTGGATGGACATGTAGCCGATATTAGCAGCCACGTTTTACAACCTCTCTTCCTGCAGGACTCAGGTCTGTGGATTAACATGTTGGTTACTTTTTTACCAAGAAACAAAGGAACTGATCAATGATTTAAGTCTCCCTCTCAGACAGGCTCTTGAGGACAGGATATTATAAACTTCAGTTTAAGTAAAGTTCAACTTTTACCTTGAGTATCTACGAATTGACCCCAAAGACATGAACTATGACCGAAACCAGTCTCTGCAAAGTCGTAAAATTGACCATCTGTGGAAATGCTGCTGAAGAACTGATTAAACCACAGCGTTCAATTCTGCATCAAATGAACATTTATGTCTTTCTTCATCTAGATATTTGTAATTGTCTAATTGTAAATAAACTTTTATTTCTGTGTCATGGCAAATATTTGACTATTCCTGGATGGATTAAAAAAAAAACTCACTGCATGATGAACACTGTTCAATAGAAATGTAGTTCAAAATAATTCTGTGGACTCCTCTGAGACAGGATCCAAAGAAAGTACTGGTCACACGACTCACTCAAGGCAAAATGATTTAGGTGCAAAGGAGTAACATTGCGAATGCGATGCAGGCTCTGGGGAAGACGCAGTGAGTGGAAACGTTAGTTCTTTGCACCTAAATAAGTGAGTCGTGTGACCAGTACTTTCTGTGGATCCTGTCTGAGAGGAGAAGTCCACTAATTATTTTGATCGTCTAAGGTCCTTCTCTGAGAGCACCGACCTCCATTTGTTGAGTTGCTGAAGCGCATCATGAGTTGCCTTTCCCCTCAGTAGTCCAACTGCTGTTGCCAACATGTATCAACATGTGGACGACTACTTTGATGCCTTGACTGAGAAACATTTGGCTGTCTTAGTCTTGTTTTTTTGGGTGTTCAGAAGCGACCATATTTGGATGCTGAAGAGGAGTGAGGAGTGAGGGGAGTGTAGAGTTACCTACAGGTGCTTTAAAAGACTGTTAAATGTGTATTAAAGCTCAGGTACAAACATCCTGCACCTGTATCCTGCTTTATCGACTGATCGTGCCTCATCTCTTCTGCTCGGCTTTAAGGAAGCTGTACCAGTCGCAAAGGCCTCAACGGAGCATGCTCAGTGCACGAGTACACCGGCAGCTTTGAGGGCCAGCCTGTGCGCTTTAAGATGACTTCAGTGTGTGGACACGTGATGAGTCTGGATTTCATCGGTGGGTATAATCTGTTACCTATATCTGCTCTCACTTTACCGAACTTCATTAATGGAATTTTAATATATAATCAGACAAGAAAAACTAAGATCAGCATGCGCCTGATTGTGAATTCCTCAACCCTTAAACTTTGTGTTTCTTATTTGGACGCCCGTTATGTTGTGTTTATTTTATATAAATGTTCTTTATCAGGAAAGTACAACAACTGGGACAAAGTGGACCCTGGAGAACTCTTCAGCAAAGCTCCAACCGAGAAGAAGGAGGCGAACCCAAAACTCAACATGGTCAAGTTCCTCCAGGTTTGTTATCTTCAGTCTGTCCCAGTTTATTTTAGACGTACATTTCCTGCTGCATCCTGTACAATCATCTGTGTGTCGGCTGTGTGTCTCACTCCAAGTCTCTGGTCTCAGGTTGAAGGCAGAGGCTGTGACTATGTGGTTCTATGGCTGGATTGTGACAAGGAAGGAGAGAATATCTGTTTTGAGGTAATTTAGATTCCATTTACACCTGTAGTACTAGCATTTAATGTGTGTTTGATGTGTTACTGAACTAAAAGAAGAAAAGAAAGTATCAAATTTGTGTTTTTAAAGTATTCACGATGTGGAAAATGTGCGACAGAAAACTTTAGTTTACCCTGTGCCATCTAATCTTTAGACGCTAGAAGCCTTTGATCGGCCTGAATGGGGTTATGTATGGATCCTTTTGGACGGCTTAAAATTAGGGGGGTGGGTTCCATTTAAATTAGAGTCACGGCTGTGGCACTTTTACTTGCACTGAAGTTAGAACCTCTAACTCACATCTTTACCCCTCCCCTTTAGTTTCCACAACACCAGTCTTCATATTCCGTTATTTGCAGATGACATCTTACTTTACGTCGATCAAACATCTACCTCCAGTCCTCACATCCTTTGAACTTTTCAGAATTTTTGAACCTCATTCCAGCAACAATATAAAATCATCTTAATATCATCAAATTCCTATTCAGACCCATCCTCCTTACCAGCGCTTATTCCTTCGGTCAAACACTTTAAATATCTGGGAGTGATCATCCCTTCTTCTCTCAAAGCTTTATCACAAATAACTACCGGGGTAATTATAGACGTATAGCCGTTGATCTAGACAGATGGGTCAGTCTCCCCATCTCTCTACAGGCCCTCATCTCCATGGTGAAAATGGACATCCCACCATGGGTGAACCCTCTGGGGCCCAAGCAGTTACATGCCTTGCCTCTTGACAAGCTGTGCCTTTGACCCCCACCAATCATTCTTTATTCTCACAGTGAAGTCTTTAGTGTTCATGGGCATATAGAGATGAGATTAAAGAACAGGGTTAATATAGTTAGTTGAAATATACTGTGACACATCCTGGTTTGATATTTCAATCTTTCTGCCGCTCACTCCCTGCCTCTCTGTCCTCCAGGTGTTGGATGCCATCGAGCCTGTGATGAACAAAGGCAGTGTGAGGGGGCAGAGTGTTTACCGAGCCAAATTCAGCTCCATCACAGACACGGACATCTGGAACGCCATGAACCGCCTGGGAGAGCCCAACCGCAATGAAGCTCTGTCAGTGGACGCTCGTCAGGAGCTGGATCTGCGAATCGGCTGTGCCTTCACACGGTAAACTGCTCTCTCCACACACACACACACACACAGGGTCTGACACACAGGCATCTTATATTTGATTTGCTGCGGCTGTCAGAACAAACACTCAGGAAATGTGATTATTGATATAAATCATTGTTTGAAAATAAGAACAAATCTTTAATATTCTTATATTTTAACTAACTTCTTCATTTTTGAGCCTTTCTAAAAGGTTTGCTGATGTATATTTAGGCAGGTTTCTTTATTTTTTAGATTCCTAGATGACAAATAAACATGCACTACAGCCACACTGCGTATCTGACACATGCTGAACTCCCTGCTCTGAAACTTAGAAACTTGAGCTAACGATACATTTTACTGGAGCCTGTTTTTTGTTGTTCAAACCCCCTCAGGTTCCAGACGAAGTATTTCCAGGGCAAATACGGCAATCTGGACTCCTCGCTGATCTCATTTGGACCGTGTCAGACCCCGACTCTGGGCTTCTGTGTGGAACGTCACGACAAGATCCAGTCCTTCAAACCAGAGACCTACTGGGTCGTCCAGGTGAAGGTGAGTCGCTGTATTTTCTCCACCTGACACAGTTTTTTTTTTATCAGTCTG
This sequence comes from Labrus mixtus, assembly GCF_963584025.1. Classification (NCBI taxonomy): domain Eukaryota; kingdom Metazoa; phylum Chordata; class Actinopteri; order Labriformes; family Labridae; genus Labrus; species Labrus mixtus. The sequence goes on along the minus strand of NC_083616.1, from coordinate 6,236,288 downwards.
TTCCGTGTTGGCTGACCTGCTGTGTCTTGTGCAGGTGTTCAAAGGAAAAGACACCCCGCTGACACTGGACTGGGACAGGGTGAGGGTCTTTGACAGGGATGTGGGTCAAATGTTCGTCAACATGACCAAGACATCCAAAGAAGCCAAGGTACTTTTTCTTTTTGAATTTAACAATGTACAGTTTACGCAGGTAACTTTAACAGCAGGTATGAAATCTGTGAAAGTATTTGAGGACAATCATAAAACCAGTGTTTGGGATTTTTCAAAATTCTTGAAATGCAACTTGTAACAAAATAGCTTCAGGTTTTGCATGGTTTATATTCAACAAAAGGAAAGTTTATTTATAAAGCTTAAATCATACGTAAGTAATTCAAAGTGCGTTACAAAGAAAGAGATATGAAATATAACAGAAATAAGACTTTAAAGTACTATGAGGCGACTCCTGCGAGCCCCTCGGAGACAAATAACGTTTTTTTAAAATTGAATTGAATTGAATCTAGTTCAGGCAGTCAACTCAAGCTGCACTGATTTCTAGGGATGGGTATTGAATACTGGTGCCTTTTGGTACCGGTAGGTGATTGGCCAGTACCGGGAGTACCATTAAGCTCTTGGACAAACGGTGCTTTTATCAGTATTTATGCTTCGTCCCTCTTATGCAATGCAGAGTTTTCTGTCGGTCAAACAGCAGACCAGTCACTCATTTACAGCCTGCTTCTTATTACGTTGTTAAATGTAATAAAATAGTTTGCATGAACGAGTGATTAGGCCGGAGCCTAGACTCCAAACACAAACTATGTTCTGATGCAATAAATAATATATTAACAATAAATATTAACCAGAGGAACAATCATTTAAAGAGACTTCTGTTTAAATCCACGAGTTAAAAACACAAACTGAAAATCTGAATTTTTGTTGGCTTAAAAATACCGTTACCGTAACGATTATTCAATGATCTCAGAGACCCTTAGGAGACATGGAATTGTTACTTTGTCTCATCGTCTGTGTAATGAAACACCTTGTCACGATAAATCTCTCACATATTTTCCAAAATGTAGACATCGTCGTTGTCTGTCTGTTTCTGTATGGAAACGCTCTTAAAGGCAGACCTCACATTTGACATCATTGCTCTCACTGCAGGACGTCTATGAGTTTATGTTCATTAGAAGTTACAAACTTAAAGGAGCCTTCTCACATTTTTCAAATCACCAGGGAAACTTTGGGGGAGAGAATTTATACGATTGCTACCTCTTTTACAGGTGGAGTCTGTGAGTAAGAAGGAGAAGGCCAAGCAGAGACCTCAGGCTCTGAACACAGTGGAGATGTTGAGAGTGGCCAGCTCTGCTTTAGGTATGTTCACTTTAACACCTGTTTGCTAAAACTTCTAGTTCTCCTTCAGCTAGTGCATTAGTAAGTATGTTATAGAGTTACCCATTGTGAAGGAGTCATAAACACGTTTTTGTACCATCTGGCTTGTTTTTGTTGCTGATTAAAAAAACACATAGAGTGGGGTTTGTTTTTCTGAATAGAGGTGCACTGATCAAGAGCTTTGTGATCGGCCTCTCAGATAAAGAGATTCTCAGCAGATCTCAGATTAACACACACAAGCTGCAAGTTTCAGACACACACACACACACACACACACACACACACACACACACACACACACACACACACACACACACACACACACACACACACAAGCTACCATGTGGGCAGTGTGGACGTGAGGTACGAATCTTCAGAGGGGAAAATTCTTTGACAAACTGGACAATTATTAAAGTCCGTCTCCTTGCAATTTCTTTGCTTGCCCCAAACCTCCACCAGTGTAGCTTCACATCCACACTGTCTGTATGTAGGTGTGTGCTCTCTCTCTCATATTACTTTTAAAATATAGTCAATGAATGTTCCTGTAATGTTCTCTGGTTATTATGGTGGAACTCTTACATGATAGATCCTCAGGGTGTGAGCGTGTGTTTAAAAGTTTGAGCTGCCGTGAGACGGATCACTTTGCAGGAAATATTACACATGAATTCATCTTGATATTAAACAGATATAAAAAATATTAAACACTCTTTGTAGCCGCTAATACAGTTCACAGAGGCAGACAGGATAGAGACTTCATGTTTCCTTCAGAAGGAGTTTACATGAGACCGGGAGATAGTGCAGTGAGTTGATGTAGTTATTTGAAGATTTTCTCATAAACTGTTATCCTGATTAAAAATTTCCACCAAAGAAAAGTTGCAAACACTTGATTTTTCAATTATAGTTCTTTAAGAAAGAAAATCTGAATTGGACAAATTTTGAATCAGCAGGTCAGACCTTACAAAAAACGGTATCGGCCAAAGAAATTGCGATCAGTGCATATCTAGATACTAAAGCCTGGTTTCCACCAAGCAGTCCTCGAAAATGTATGTCGAGGACATATCTGTCAGAATTTGTAGAAAATAACCGACTGTCTGACTCCTGCAGGATCAGGTAATGAGCGCTAAAAAAAACCTTCTGCTTTTGGCCCTTTTCGTTCTCAGGTATGGGCCCTCAGCACACCATGCAGATTGCAGAGCGCCTGTACACGCAGGGCTACATCAGCTACCCTCGAACTGAGACCACCCACTACCCCGAGAACTTCGACCTGAAGGGGACGCTGAAGCAGCAGAGCAACAACCACATGTGGGCAGAGGAGGTGAGGGCCCAGCAATCATAAACTATTTGTTGTATTTAATCACAGAGGCAGACAGACAGCAGAATATGATGTTTCTAAGACTTGTACCTCTCCATCAGGTGAAGGCTCTGCTTTCAGCCGGGTTAAACCGACCCAGGAAAGGAAGCGATGCTGGAGATCATCCACCCATCACTCCCATGCGTTCAGCTTCAGAAGCAGAGCTCGGTGAGACATTCAGCTAATCAGACAGTGGATGAGTATGCTCATAAGAACTTTTACAATAAGAGAAAAAAGTACTCATTCACCAACTGTTTTTAGGGAGTCTTTTCTTCTTAAAGACCCTTGTAGGGCTTTCACACTTGCAGGAAACTCCTGAAAAACTCTCCAGGAGGAGCTGTATGTGTGAACGCAAACAGACAAATTTTTCCCTCGGACTTCGACTGGAGTTTCTCCTGCCAGACCCCTAGTATTTTTTCCACACCAAGTCCGAATGAGCTGATGTGAGAACTCAGCAGGATGTTCTCTGGAGAATTCAGCTCAAGCCAATAGGAGGGGGGAGTGACGTTTATATTGTATACTGTGACTTCTGCACGGTGCATAGAGTGAATGAATGCACGCCACCGCTACGATCTCCGTGCACCTAATTAAACGGCAGCATTACGTTTTCTGTTCTCTAGTATGTTGTTCTCCACTTTATTTATTGATAGTGTGATTCAGTTTAACTACAAGTAGCATTGATTTAAAGGCAAGTATTCTCATTATAGCATAGTGTAGTGGACTCTGTTGCTTTGTCCGCTTCTTCTGCGTCTTTTTTATACGTCACACCTTACCTCTGTAAATCCCCCCCCCCCATCCCGTCTGACAGGGACAGTCTCCCGCTGTGAGGTGCACATGACGTGACTTTTAGTTTGTCCACACTTTGAAGGTAAAAGAGACAAAGATGTTGAAAGATGGATGATTGAATATTTCCTTGCTCTTCCACAGGAAGCGATGGCTGGCGGCTGTACGAGTACATCACACGCCATTTCATCGCCACGGTCAGCCAGGACTGCAAATACCTCCAGACCACCATAGACTTCAGCATCGGCACAGAGGCCTTCTCATGTAGCGGCAAAACTCTGATATCAGCAGGTAAAGTCACGCAGGTCGCTTCTCGAGTCCTAATGTAGAGCTGCGTCTGTAAACATGCTCAAGATGGCAGCAAGAGCTTTTGCAGTTGGATCCTCAATCAGTTTACTTTTAGTATGAGGAAGTAGTACAAGTTAAAAATGCAGCCTAAAGGATGGAAGTGTTAAACTTAAAGGGTTTTGAGCAAAAATTGAGGTGACAAGGAATGAATCTACAATAAGCGAAAATATCAAAGCAGACGCTGATGTCCTTTTTTTCTAAGGCTTCAAAAAAAAGTCTTTAAATCAAAGAAAGTCGTGGATAGAATCATGAAAAGCTGCTAAACCCTCTCCTATGTGTTTATATGATATTCCCAGGTTTCACAGAGTTGATGCCGTGGCAGGGCATCCCTCTGGAAGAGGCCATGCCACCGTGTGAGCGAGGAGACATTTTCACTGTGGATGAGATCAAACTGGTGGAGAAGCAGACGCACCCCCCCGACTACCTGACGGAGGCTGAGCTCATCACGCTCATGGAGAAACACGGCATCGGTACAACTCAGCACTGCCTGATATATTTGTGATTATGAATGTTTATATCTTCTAAATCAAAGTATTTAAAGGAGAGGAAGCAGCCTGTGCAGAGTGTTGGCTGAAAGTCTGAGCGGTGTGGTGCTCTGAATGTCAGGATTAAAAATCTGCAGCAAGGTGTTAAAACTTCAGATACTTTTGCTACTATGTCTCTAATAACGATGCAATCTCTTTTGTTTTGATGATGAATAGTATTTAAAAGTGCAGAAGCTTTAAAATAACTAAAAACCAAAATATTTTTTTTTAACCTAAAACTGCCACTAGCAAGAGAGAGAGCGAGAGGGAGAGAGAGAGAGAGAGAGAGAGAGGGAGCACTGTATGTGAGTTTCAGAATATATTTCAAACACTTTGCAGAAGAGTTTCCAGTTCCCCTCATGTCTCAGACTCTTAGAAAGAATCTTATTAACCCAGAGGTGTAACTATTCTAAGCATCTCAAAAACACTTTGACTCTTATGAAATCTTATTTTTTTTCCACCTTTCAACTGAATATTTGTGCAATTCAACAGTGCGCATGAATTTCTCTACAATTTTCGGTGATATATATTGGGTGCCTAGAACTTCTATTTATGATGCTATGTTATAAAACAAGTATTAATATTGTTAAGTAATAACAAGTATTAATATTGTTAAGTAATAACAAGTATTAATATTGTTAAGTAATAAGAGATTAAAAATGATGAAGCATTTTATTCTAAGCCAAGGTGTTTTTGCAAATTCCTAAACTTGATTCCAACACTTCTAACTCGGGGTTAATGAGATACATTTGATGTGCCTGAGAAGTCAGAGAAATCTGAACTCTTCTGGCAGTGTTAATGAGTTTTGCTGCACAAATGTTAGTGGAGGAAAAAAATAAAAACCATAAATTACTCCAGTAGCGAGTGTCTAAACTTGGACCCTGTGGCCAGAGGAGCTAAAAAGCTTCCTGGTCTCTTTTAGTCTCAACCTCTGTGTGTCTTGTAATGCATTAATTTATTTAGGCGTCATCATTTAAACAGCTGCTGCTGAAGTTTTTTTTTACACATTTGCTTCTGTCGTCTGTCTTACAGGAACTGATGCCAGCATCCCGGTCCACATCAACAACGTGTGCCAGAGGAACTATGTGACTGTAGAGAACGGACGCAAGCTAAAGCCGACCAACCTGGGTATCGTCCTGGTACATGGCTACTACAAGACGGGTAATATTTCTTTGATTTATTGTACATTCCGTAGAGCAGTGCTTCCCAAAGTGTGGAAGTGTGTTAGCAAATTTCTTCTTTCCTCAATATAAGATCATCACGTCTGTGATCTATAAACTGATGAACAACCCCCTCGCTCTTTTTCCCTTGTGTACCTGTTATGATATGTACCCTACAATAAATACTTTTGTGTTTAATAGAACCCCTCTCTCTCCCACCCCCCATTCTAAGGCAGTGGCAGTCTGAAGTTTGGGAAAGGCTTCTGTAGAGCATTTCAGAAACAAATCAGATGTAATCACTCTTCTAGGACGAGACAAAACGTTCGGTTCATTAAAATACATGAGCCACATTATCATTCAAAAGAAAATGGCTTTTATAAATTGCCATTATAATGTTCTGTATGTGTCTGTGTGTTGCAGATGCAGAGCTGGTGCTGCCCACCATCCGCAGTGCTGTGGAGAAGCAGCTGAACCTGATCGCTCAGGGTAAAGCAAACTATCAGCAGGTCCTGCAGCACACTCTCGATATCTTCAAGAGGAAGTTTCACTACTTTGTCGACTCCATCCCGAGTAAGTTCAGAAGTTCAGAAAGGCGGGAACATTGATGTCTGTGAAACAGGAACATGTGCAAAACACTGGTGATATTGAGCTTTTTATTCAAGGATTCAATTGGAACTAAAACAGAAAAAAAATGTGCTGGGAAGATAGACTTTCATAAAACTAGACTGAAATGTTGGAAATAATTGAAATTGGTGCTAGATAGACAGAGTAATTCTAGAAAAGGGCTGCGTCATTCTCTTCTGCACAAAGGGTACAAATACTTATACACCCAGAATGCAATGGGCTCATTGCCTGAATGTACCGACTGTAACCGTGTTACAAAAGTTTGAGATGGAAAGAAATGCCTTTCTCTATGAAAACATTTTCAAATCAATCTGCGATAGGAATATGAAATGTAATGCATAACCTACATGTTTTCTTTTTTACTTTTGGTTGACCAGATGTGCAGCATTTAATCACACTGAGCACAAATACCAATTTAAGAACTGAATTTTTAGGGCAGAACAAATAAACAGATCACCAACTTCCTCATAAGAAAGAGTATTTCTCTAAATCTAAAAAAAAGTAGAGCTATGAAATGAAAAATGTCATTTCATAGCTCTACATTAAGAATAGTATGTTTTTATTGCTATGGGGTTTTCATTACAAAAAAATGGCTGCAAGACACATCTGATTATTGCATCTTCACCAATAATTGTGAGACAAGGCAGGAGCGCTGAGAGAGGAGACGTTATAAAATATTGAGTTTTGGAGGTGACGATGTGCATCCACTGTAAACAAGTGTTACCCTATCAGTAATAAGGATGCAGGATAATTTAGTGAAGGGGTTTTGAATGGTGGAAATGAATACAAGAGGGGATACAGGAGAGGATTAAAGATTTTAATTAAGTAATTGTACAGGGAACGAATAAAATAGGAAATAATAAAAACATTTTACAGTTTGGTTCATTCCTCTTATAGCAGCCAAATATCTCTTTGTATATTTTCACAGGTATGGACGAGTTGATGGAGGTCTCCTTTTCACCTATCGCTGCCAGTGGGAAGCCCCTGTCCCGCTGTGGAAAGTGCCGTCGCTTCATGAAGTACATCCAGGTCAGCAGAACAATAAAAACCTCTGTTAGAGTTCAAAGAAAGTATAGATAAAACCTCCTTCTATGGGTGTTGTAGAAATGAACGTAGACATCACCAGGATCATCAAGGTGCCAGCTTGTTTTGCAGCAGACAGTATGTTGCTTTCTTGATTGTATGAGGTGAAATTCAATGGCCAGTATGGCTGAAGTACCTCTGATGGCTAGTGTCTCAGGCTCTCATTGGTGGCATCCCTCAAGGTTAAATTTTTGGGCCTTTTATATTCTCATTTTCCATGCCACCACTTGGCTCTGTCTTTGTGAAACATTATGTTCTATATTATTCAGAAGCCCCTTTTTATTGCCTGTTCAAGACATGAGCTTTTGTTACGCCTCGCCATTCATTTAAATACCACAAAGGCTTAACGTTTGGCGATGTCCTTTTGTTGTTGCGCTGGTTTCTACGGTGACCCTGAAGGTTGACCACAGAAATATTTAATGATTGTGAAAAATATTCTCCCACACACCAAAAACATTTCACTAAATGCAAGAATATTTCATGAAACACAAATGCGTTTAAAAAAACGTTAAAATATTGAAAGTTGTCTTTTTTGTGACGGAAGAAACGAGTGATAGACTGCAAGGCCATTATTGGTTACACTTGCGTGCTTTTCAGAGTTTGTTGTTTCTCAAGAATCTATGACGTCGGTTTTAGATCCTTTCTTATTCTCTAAGCCACAACTCTATGGAGGACAATCGTCTGTTCTACCTGATGATGCTGTTTTCCAGTGGGAGTGCAACCCATAAGGCCCTACCCCTGAGATGACACAATTTTTGCGCTCTTCACTGTCCTTATTATATGAAGTTGGTATGAGGAGCGCTCATGTTGATGTGTATATTGCTATGGAACTGTAATCACTCTTTGGAAGGGAAATACTTGAACATGTCTAAAGCCATTCACAACGTCCACCAGTGTTTGTATTGGGAGGAAAGACAGTTCAGTATGTGGCCATAAGAGGCTGCCACGTATGACCTCAATGGCAGACCCATCTTTATAACCTTGGTGCAAATTATGTGCAAACAGTATTTGATCAATTTCTACCAGAATCATAATGTATCCAGAGACTCTGTTTTCCATGTAACTGAGTATACATGATGCTCAATATATTATTGGTTTTAGCTCATCTGTCAGAATGACGACAACTTGTCAAGCATACAAATAATAGATATTCAGAATGAACCATCTTTGTAAAAAGGCATTCCTATTTCCCAAGAAATCCCTTGCCTTTTGAAATGACTTAGTCTTTATTCTCGTAATGTTCTGACTTTAGTCTTGTAAATTTACAACTTTAATCGCATAAAGTCACCACTTTATTCTAATAAATTTATATTTTATTTTCATAAATTTACAACTTCAATCTTACAACCTTATATTCCTAATATTACGACTTTAATCTCCAAGTCTCCGTTTTCTTCCTCTTATGTGGCCCTAATACGCCATTGTTAATCTGTCTGAGCAGTAGCATGTATGGAGAATAAAACTGGTCCCAAGATTGAGCCCTGAGGAACACTGCTGAACACCATCTGTCAGACCCCAAAAAATCAGTCATAGAAAATGATTCTAACACGCACTTCAGAGCCTAAATGTGTGACTACAAAATCATCAGGGCCAAAATGTTGCCTCTGGCTTGGCTTGAGAATCAGCTTGTTAGCCGAAAGAGCTAAGATGTGTAGCACTAAGCACTTAGTTTAAGAAATCCAGCTGTCTTAAACAAGACAAGGATCACAAAGATTTAAAATATTCTCACTTTAAATAACAGTTGTTTCTTTCTTTATTCCAACCTCAAACACGTTTTACATTCTGTTCCTCTCTGCGTCACTTGATGTCTGACTGCTGAGCTCTGGCCTTCAAAGTTAAAAAAAAACCTTTTAAATGCTAAAGTCGCCATGCTTCCCGGCATTTCCATTTCCATCTGACAACAACCACTCTTAAATTCATGAATGAATCATGAGGCTGCAGATCTTTTTGTCATTTTCATTGACTCTCAATATATGCCTGTTGGTTTGCGTCAGACTGTTGAGTGGTAACCCTCACAGGAAGTCCTCTGAACATTGGAGTTCTTCTTCATTCAGTTTGCTCCATTTGCACTTAGGCTGCATTCAAATTCAGTTTGGCCTCATCACAGTTTGCAGGAACTTTGTTCAACATTATTTGCTAATTTTAAGTTTGAACCCTTGAAAGCTAAGGGAGGTTTAGCTGCATACAGCTCACTTCCTGTGAGTGTTTCAGAGTAGTCGACCTGACGTGAACGCCTCAGCCTTATCATTAAAAGTTATCAGAGGTGAATCAAGGCTCGCTCACTCAATGGTTTCATTTATTGATCTTCTACTGCAGGAGTAATGATACTGATGTAAAGAGATGTTATAGGTCAACATAAAAGTAAAGAATGAAACGTCCTTGTTTGTACTTTTTCAATATCCACATTCAAGACACATTTCTGTACAAAGAAACCAAAGTCTGACTGGTTTGTTTTCTGGAGCTTGGAGTATTCTTGTATTCTTGTAGATCCTCTCAGAGTGAAAGAGAATCCACAAGAAAACAAGATGGGATTTCAAACGTGCCTGGTTGTTTGTATTCTAAATATTTAACTTGACAAGAAAGTATGGATTTGGAAATCTACTTATTTCTATTGATGATCTAAATGTGAAAGGGAAAGATATAGGGGGGAAATGGAGTAGAAAAAGAAGAAGAAGAATTCTAATTGAAAGAGCTTCTTTACATCTTTCAGTAAAGAAAAGTGAGCTGGTGGGTTTTTTGCAATTCAGCAAAATAAATATTCTCGCTAACAATGTCACAAAGTATATCGTATTATTTGTCCGTTCTTAAAAAAGGACAACTGGATTAGATCAATCTGATCCAAACAATCTGATTCAAAGACAACCCTATCCCGATGCTCTTAATGGGACTGCATACCACAAACTTTGTCCACAGGGGGGCGCCAAAATCAACAAAAACTAAAAGATCGTGCCAGCTAATTAAAGTTGAATATTTTGTTTTATATAAACAACAATTTTTTTCTTGTCACAAAATCCTTCAATTTTCTCACAACTTTAATACATATCCCATCTAATAACGGGGTCTGTTATTCACTAGTTGTAACAATCCTACTCAGAAGTTTTGTGCAACCAAAACAAGAGGTTTTATTCAGATTCATACCAAGATTGTCATATTTCTTTTTTCTTCTGAACATTTCTTTTTCAAAATGTTATCCTATACCTTTATTCCAGTCAGATACTTTGGAACAACTGGACCGAGGCCTTAATGTCCATCCTTTGATGTTTCACGGTCCAGTCTGGATCTGATCCTGATATTTTATCCTGACATGTCCCTGCAGGCCAAGCCCAGCCGGCTCCACTGCTCGCACTGTGATGAGACCTACAGTCTTCCTCAGAACGGAGCCATCAAGCTGTACAAGGAGCTCCGCTGTCCCCTGGATGAATTTGAGCTGGTGCTGTGGACCTCAGGGCCTCGAGGGAAGAGCTACCCCCTGTGTCCTTACTGCTTCAGCAACCCGCCTTTCAGGGACATGAAGAAAGGTAAGAACTGAAAACTGTCTCTGGGTTATTCTTGTTTTTGAAAAGAGTGTCTGATAAGCTGATGACAAACATGAAACCAACAAACCTAGCAGTAGTCATTTATCAATACACACGTTTGTTTGATAAAGGCTAACTGCTACGAAAAAAATAATTTGGCAGGCAACCACATTTCTGAACAAATCATCTAAAACAGAGTTCATTAACATTGGGGCAGCTGTGACTCAGTTGGTAGAGTCGTCACCTCTCAAATGGAAGGTCGAGGGTTCAATTCCCAGCTGGGCAACATGTCCGATGTGTCCTTGGGCAAGACACTTAACCCTGAATTGTGGTGTATGAATGGGATAAGTTGCTTCTGATGGATGATACTACACAGCGATCACTACCATCAGTGTGTGAAAGGTTTTGAATGGGTGGGTGTGACATGCAGTGTAAAAGCGCTTTGAGTAGTTGGAAGACTAGAAAAGCGCTTTATAAGCTCAAGTCCATTTACCATTAAAGCAACAACATGTAGGAATTTGGAGGTGTGCTTTGGCGCCAACCGATGGTCTCCCGTGCATGCAACTGTGCTGTGGTCAGAAACACATACAGCAGCTGAAATCTCTTGTACATTTGTGTACTAACAGAGGGTGATGAAGCCCGCAAAGACACGAGAAGCCAAAGAACGGATTTTGAACAGATATGACTCTGCTCAGCCTGTTGTTTGTGATGATCCTCATGTGGAGGATGTGTATTCAACTGTTACCATGACGTCTATAAGGCTACATTTCATTTAAGAGGCTAATTCATTACATGCTAGTTGAGATAGGCTTGTAATGTGTCAAACCTATAAAGCTAACTTGAAGACCAAAAAGGAAAGAGACAATGTTTGGTGTAAGATGGATTTATTTATTTAGAGACATACCTTGGGTTAGATTTCTTTCTTCACTCAGTAAAGCTGCAAAACATGACAGACGATGAGATAACGATACAGCCTAATGTTACGTCACAATCTGTTATGAATAATATCTGCAGGGATGTACACTCTGCCGTCAGATTTTAGCTTACCCATTAGCTTTGAGACAGATCATAATACTTGCTGGGTTATGGTGATACCATTCTTACCCCTTCTTTTCTCACCTGTTTCTCTCAGGTATGGGATGTAATGAATGCACCCATCCGTCCTGTCAGCACTCTCTGAACTCTCTGGGCATCGGTCAGTGTGTGGAGTGTGAAGGTGGCGTTCTGGTGCTGGACCCCACCTCTGGACCCAAATGGAGGATGGCCTGTAATAAATGCAACGTGGTGGTGAACTTCTTTGAACATGCACACAGAGTGCAGGTAAGAAACAAGCACGTCTTCTTTTCCTGGTGCTTTCACACTTGCACAAAGCTCCTGAAGCTTTCAGGATGAGCCTATCACATCCTTGATATACGAAATACACTTGGACCACATATTCAATCTGCTTAATCACATCTGAATAAGACAAACCAAGATTTCCTGTCTCCTTGTTTTTCTGGCGTCCTCATCTCTTCAACAAGATTTATAAACACCTAAAAGATTCAGTTTTTCAGACACCTTTTAAAGATTTCTGTTGTAGTGATTGAGCTCATCAGTCTGCTGAATGATTTATCATGTTCACCGCTGCAACATGTTCTCTGAACTCTCTAAGCAGACTTCATGATCCTCTCTCCTCCCTTTAGGTTGCACAGGAGAGCTGCGACGCCTGCGAGGCCTCTCTGGTCGCCGTGGACTTCAATAAGACTCGCACTCCTCTTCCTGCAGGAGAAACCCAACACACCGGCTGTGTTTTCTGTGATCCGATCTTCCAGGATTTGGTGGAGCTCAAACATGCCACCATGAGGCACCGGGGCGGGGGTGCGAGGAGAGGACGGGGACGTGGCCGAGGACGCCGTGGCAATCCTAAAAAACCCAAAGACAAAATGGCCGCACTGGCAGCTTACTTCGTATAATGTTTTTTTTCTTGTTTTTTGTCCTGTTAATTTGCTAGATCCATAGCAAGAAGGTGTACATGCCAGGGAACAGACTTCTGTTTTTACATGTGTGTTAAATGACTCTGAAGTAAAGACAAATTCAAAAAATATCTGCTGTCTGCGTTGTTGTTCACTGTTATAAAATCTTTTAAAGATTTTAAACTGAATATGAGCAGATTGGAACAGTTCTCACAGAGACGTGCCAAACTCTTTTTAGAAGTATACATCCTCATATACAGTACATGTTAAGATGAACTTGGAAATTGGAACAGATAATACAATTGTTCTACCATGCATCTTCTAATTCTGAAACAAACTCTAGTTTAAGCGTCACAATTTAAAAATCTCTATATTTAGTTTTCCATTTTCACTTTCCATTTTCAATTTTCAATTGTAATTATAGCGTAAGTCTTTTTTTATAAATCACAACAGGCAGAAATGCCACATATTTGGTAGTAGAAGCGTCTTGTTTTTCACAGGTAGCCCCATCCTAAATGTGTTATGGTCTATTTGACTCTAAATGAGAGTGTAAATGCTAAATTAACATTGTTCTGCATTAAAAATGACTTGAAACATAGTGATTGAGACCATAAATGCAGTAAGAAAATGATAGTGCATCTTAAAAGTAGCAACAAATTCTCATAGACTTTTTTTTTTTTTTTTACGATCAAACATATTTTTGCAACCATTAGAGTTGCTTGTGACGAAAACTTCCAAGAATGCATTAAGAGGTTTATCTTTGTTTTGCCACACAATAACAAAGGTCAATTAGTTGACTTGTTCCTTGTTGCTAACATTATTAGAAAAAAGTATGTCACTTGAAATTACATTATGTAAATTTTTTGTTTCCTTTTTGTTGATTTTAACTTGGGGAATGTTAACCCCCAGTGTGGGGTAAAGTTCTCTAAAAATAGTCTATTTAGTGTCTGAGTTGATAGTATAATATCACCACTGTTTAATGTCTGGCCATAGACTGTAAATATTTAGGGTCTGGCTCTTTAAATTGACACTGAGCGGAAGTGTGATGACGTAGAGGACAGTGGTCCAATAGGGAGTGGAGCTGAGCGCAGATTTCTAAACATGTACTGAGTGTACAGTCTGTGGTTGTGACTGCACTGTTAGCATCTTTGTTTTTACCATCAGGCCTCACAGCGCAGGTTTGTGTCTCCGTTCAGTGATTTGTATTAACTCTTTGTCTGACACAGGGCGTGTTTCACTCACTCACTCACACACACACACACACACACACACACACACACACACACACACACACACACACATTCATACTGTGTGTTTCTCAGCTGTGTAGTTTGTGTACATGTTGTTAGCTACTATGCTAAGGGACTGTTCCGATTAAGCTAACCCAGGTAAGAGGAGGAAACGCCTTTTTATGCTGGTCGGGTAAATATAACTTTTATTCCGGCTAGTCATGAATAATGTTTAAAGTAAGAAATAACGTGGAGCACGTAGAGACCTCTTACTGCTGTGTCACAACTCGTAAAATCATAATTTTAACTTGTTTGGGGAAGAAACTGTCTACCTGCAGTCTCAGCATGTTTCAAACATACAGTGTTAAAACATTATACCACAGGTGTTGTTCTGTTACTACGTTTTCACTTTTGTATGCAGCTGCATCATAAACATTTACTTTAGCTGCTACTTTCATAAATCGTTTAAAGCAAAGCAAGTTTATTTACAGAGCACATTTCAGCAACAAGGCAATTCACAGATCTCCACACAAGACATGAAAACATCATGACAAAGGGAAGACAATACTTTAAAAAAATTACTTAAACCTATAACAGTCATATAGAAGATTAAATATGATAAATAAAAAAATCCAAGATCTAAAAGAAATAAAGAAATATGTCATTAAAACAAAAACAGTGGATATAAACTCTGCACAGCAGAATAACATGGTAACTCACGATATGATACTGTAAGATATACTCACATGGACAACGATAACAATACATTAAGATAAGTTAAATTCTAACAGACAATGATACAATGATACATCTCAATATCCAATTAACTGAAGAAATTAAAATGCCCCTAAAAGAGGATGGATGTATTTTGTCTCTGCTGTTTGATGCAAGGTTGTAAAAAATGTGGATACTTTTATACTTTTTTGATACCACGTGTTTGAAAACGATATTCACTGATTTAAATAACCCATAGTGTCGAGAAGTATTAAGAAACTTTAGAACTTGACTCATGTTTTAACACAGACGCTCTAAGGGTACATGCATTCATACATTTTAATTTACTCTGTTTTCTCGTGATAACAAGTAGGCTACATTTCGGTTGTTTTTTGAGATCTTGTTATCTTGAGATAACAATGCTTGATGTCCTGTGATGAAGAGTTGATTTAAGTTGTTTTCACAGGACTCGAGAAGACAACAAATTAACTCGATAACACAGGGAAACAAGTCGACTAATCTTGAGATAAAGAGACTTGATAAAAAAAACGTGATTTACTCATTATCATGTGAAAACAGAGTAAATTAAAATGTATGAATGTATGTCTGCTTAGAGCTTCTGTATCTTAACAAAAGCTGCTACAAGAAAAGAGAGAGCAGCAGTTCAAACTCACTGGTTGGAAAATTCTGATGTTTGGTGAGTTCTTGTATATCTCAAAAAATTGCACAAATACGTTAGCAACATTTCTGAAACGTTGCTATCGATTTGTGTTAAAATAATATAATTTCACAGCTTTGTAATTATTTATATAATCTTGTCATAATCTTGATTGATTTGTTAATGTTTGTTCCTGACGCCTATATGTCTGTGTTGTGTGTACATCATTAATCTGAGAGAGTGATGTCTGAAGCCTTCTGTTCTGTTCTCTACCATCAAGTCTCCACCTGTGACCTGTGAGCAGAGAGCACCCGTTCACCTGAGAGTTCAAAGCAGACGAGTCAGCGAGATGGAGGAGGAAGAGGAGGCCCGATGCTTTCTCAAGAGTTTTGTGGAGGAGTTCCCGGCTCCTCTGGAGGAGGGCGGTGTGCTGCCTGTGAACCCGCTGAGCCGCAGAGTCTCTGAGGACGAGCTGCACGGGGAGAGTCTGGAGCTGGGCCTGAGGCTGCTGACGGCCAGGTATGACCGCAAACAAGACGTAAAAAAAACTCTTATTCTACCTGTTTGATCTGAAGGTTGAGAAAGATAAGATTAAATACACACACAACTAGATCGTCCAATGCTCTCTATGCGTTTGTTCCATAAAGTTTGAGTCACTGTAATTAATATTACTCAACAGTAAAGTTTTCAACATGCAGGCTCATGTTGTCATACTGAATGCCAACATGAATCTGCATGTTGCTTTTGTAATCACAACTTTAAACTTTAAAGCTCCTGTGAGCAACTTTCAGGTTATGCTGATTTTGGCGCCCCCTGTGGACAAAGTGTAAATCTTAATTCTGTGCACATCTCTTGCTGTTCTTGTGTAAGTTGTTTTTCAAAACTGTCATACTTCTTTATTTTACATGTCTAACATACATCTCATAATGAATCGCTCACTTGCCGTTAATACCTCATCTCACACCTACCCTGCAACAGGCCTTAAAAATAATTGTAAAGAGATAATCAGTCTTGTTGCTGAAAGTCTCGTTTGCTTTTTTAGTCATACAGAAGCATCAATATTAATTTCAGTCTGTTTTATAACCAGATAAAAAATGCTCACTGGTGCAATAACTTCATTTTTGTAATGACATAGAATCAGATTGGAGATTCAGATACTTACAATGTGTGTATAACTGGAGACTGCAGGCATGAAGCGTGAAAGATAATCTTTAAATGAAACAGGTAATTAAAACATCCCCGGCTCATGGTTAAAATATCTCTCTCCAAAGTGTAAATAAAACTTAATGCAAAGTCAAGTTGTCAAGAGTTTAAACTTTAAATCAGTTTCCACTGCAGAACAATTCATAATCTTTACGTTTTCACATTTTTGCATCACATGCTTCACTTTTGTGAGCAGGAAGAAAGGACAAGAAAACTAAATGTGAAGTTTCTGGCCAGGAAATGCAGCATTGCAGGACAGAGGCCACAACTGCTCACGTGCAATGCATCCTGGTACATGTAGGCACTGCTGGCACTGATGTACATCAGCTCATACACAGAGAAGGAGAAAACCTGCTGTATAATTAGTCCAGGATTATTTATTATCAATGAGTATTCATTTGAATATCACAAGATGAATGAGAGTAATCACACACACACTGAGGTGTAATATCTGAGCTGTGTGTGTGTGTGTGTGTGTGTGTGTGTGTGTGTGTGTGTGTGTGTGTGTGTGTGTGTGTGTGTGTGTGTGTGTGTGTGTGTGTGTGTGTGTGTGTGTGTGTGTGTGTGTGTGTGTGTGTGTGTGTGTGTGTGTGTGTGTGTGTGTGTGTGTGTGTGTGTGTGTGTGTGTGTGTGTGTGTACACATTCCTCACATGCCTCACAGCTCTGCTCCTGCCCGGCTCGCTCTCTCTGCGAGGTTGAATCTGCTGTTTGTGTTCATTGTGCAGCAACAACAGAGCACTATCTGCTGACACACGATTTAAAGACTGAATCCCAGAAAGAGAGCTGCAGAAGAACCGAGCCAAAACAACAACAACAAAACCTCCCTGATCATTTATTACTCCATTACTGTCATCAGGGTTCGATATTAATTTACATTTCTGGTGTTTCTTTGACACTGAAGACAATTGGATAATAAAATAACTCATTATACATGACATGATGTTAAAGACTGTGTAAAGCAATAACACAAATGGATTTTATCAAGAGGGGCTTCTCATCCAGGGACAGCAAGACTTGAAACAGGCTGGCGATGAAACGTATTGGTCCTCTCTCCCCTCTGGGATTCTGGTGATTCTAATGTCATCTCTCAGATTAAAACCATGAGAGTTTTTGCTGGAGTTGGTGCACGCCCTCGTGGTCTCTGGTTTGGAGTAAGGAGATGCAAGCTGTCTAAGGCGGTCTTTTTCTCCTCTTGAAGTTACATTGAAATCAAACATGTTTGATATTATTGCAGGTCTTTAGTCTTGTCTTGTGCAAATTGTGTTGTTCAATGATGTGACAACTATCAACAACCAATAGCAGCAGTCTTTACTGCACAAAACAGGAAGCAGCAAACAAGTAAACATGTCTAGGAGGAGAAGGAAGGTGTGGTTCTCCTGGACTGTGGAAAAGGAGGAGAAACTGGTGGAGTTGTGACGTGTCCTCCCCTTTGAACCACGATAAAGAGGAGACGGAAAAAAAGGGGACAGGAATTACTGCGGCCCCATTGCATACTCACCGGCGACATCCCCCATTGTCACCGGGATGTGAATTGCATCATTATTTTCTGGATTTCGATGACTGCAGCAATTTCTGTTCCCTCTTGGAAAAAATGTGAAGGACACATCGAAGAGGAGTTCTTGCTCTCTCCACAACACCGCTAGTTTCTCCTACTTTTTGGTTTTCTCCTCAAAAGTTAAACTGAAACCAGGTGCATGATGGGAGATAATCTCAAAAGGAATCTAGTCGTAGACTCACAGCTAGTGACCCTGCAAGATCTTTGCAAAATCTTAGTCTGAAGCTAAAAACTCTGTGATTTGTTAGGTGTGAGAGGGTGTGTCAGTCTTCTGTTGTATGGACGGCATGAATCCTCACTATTTCGTTAATTTCTCCACCTCAGAGCCCAGTCGAGTCTTTTGATGCCAAAGTTTGGTGACCTCTCCTGAATGTTGTGTGGCGGACTTGCTCCCCTTTATTATGTGGGGCAGTAATGACAGACAGCACTGCACGATCTGTAGGAGCCACATCCTATCAAAAACTTTACTCGAGCCCGGCGGTGTCGGGTCGAGGCTGTGTTCTTTTTTTTTTTTTTTTGCCTCTCATCATTTTTCCACTTGTTTTGTTAGTTATTTTCCAAATTCAAAAAATGCAGATTTAAAGTTGAAACTTGAAGTAGCTTGTAATGGAGTGGGAGAACTGAAGATGCTAAAGCACTTAGTGCTTTCTTGAAGCGCTCGGTGGGTGAGATTATGCCATTGAACCAGATTGTCATCTACAGGGTGTTTGAAAAGTGTTCTTATTTGACTGGTTCTGCTTTACAAAGACTTTTAGTGGTTTTATAGATTTACATGACTGTGTGCCAACAATCTGAGGTCAGTGCTTTGTCCTCTAAGTTGTTTTCATGCAGTGAAGGATGTAAGGAGAGATGTTAATACACCTTAAAGCTCAGCTCAACATACAGCAGGAACATTTCTCTGCTGCTCCGGAAGACTTCACATCCTGTCTGCAGAAACACCATTGTTCTCTCCACGTCCTGTTTCAGAGCACAGCCTCCTCCACAAATCTGCCATAAGCCCTTTTCACACATGCAATGTTGAACATGTGTAGGCAATTCAGGACAGGCTTAGGCTTATTGAGCACATGTCCAGGTAAAGTCAGGGGGAATAACCCGGCTGTTTGCTTTAACTCATGCAGCTCACCCCGAATTCTTCAAGAAGTGTTCAGGACTTTTGTGCATATGTGAAAATGGTTTGTGAAAACATCTGCAGAAAAGGAGTAACAGGCCACAAAGTGAATCTCACGGCGTCATTATATTTTATTTCCTGTAGTGCAGTGGATCACGCCTTGTCATGTCTTTACAGAGCATGTGTTTTATTATCTTGTGTTTGTGTGTTCAGGGCTTCTCCCTCAGGCCTCAGCACCCTCCTGTGTCAGGAAGCTCTGTCCCAGCTGCTGCAGGATGATCTCTCCCCTTTCCACTGCCCACAGGATGCCGAGGCCAGCCAGGAGGAGGAACACAAAGTCTGTAAGTGGCAATTTTAGAAATGCTGTTATTTTGAGTTGCTATTTAATGGTATGTGTTTATTTATGTATTTATTTGAGTCCTTTAGAGTTTTGATGATACCAGAGTTTTAAACTGTGTCCTCTATGTGCTTTATTTTACCCTCAGTGCTTCAGTCAGAACAAGTCCAGCGTCACTTCCTCAACAAGCTGATAAATGTTGCACTGGCGTGGCATCAAAAACTCCCCTCCCAGCGCCCCTCCCCCTCCCGTTACCTCCACTGCTCCGTTCACGCCATCAAGAACACGAGGAGGAAGATGGAGGACAAACACCTGGCTTTAGCCGAGTTCAACCAGCTGTTTGGTATCAAGGTACGAGACCCTCAGTGAAACTCAGAAGAAGGGTTGTCCTGAACCAGAATTTTAAACTTCCACAAGATTCTAGTAAAAACCAAACGATGTTGATACAGATTTTGACACCACCACAACAAAAATCAAAGTTTTAAACACCCAGTATCTGATGATTTCTTGTTTTGGTCAGAAATTGCAGGCAGACTCCTGCACACTGACAAATGGCACAAAAACATTATCAAATTTTCAGTACCAAAACATGCCCTCTATTTTCTGCAATGAAAAAAAAGGTGGTGCAGGTTTTTTGTTTGCCTGCAATTATTTTATTAGTTGCTCTCCTACACACCTGTCTTTTGAAATAGAGAATCAAAGTATCTTTCTATTTTTTTAATTGCTGCTGCATTTGTATTAGGGTTTGTTAAAAATATGACTGAAGTACTGAAGCAATACTATTAATGCTGTTTTGCACTCAAAGCACTCAGAATTGGGTCATTTTCTTGTTTTAAGTTTTCAAAAATATCTTGCAAACTCCTGAACATTGTCTAATCTGTCGAAGCGTTGTTTTTGCGCAGATTAGACAATGTGCAGGACTTTGCCTGCAACTTTTCATGCATCAATTCCTCTCCTTCGGCCCTGTCTTATGGAATCGATGTAGTTTTAATTAAGTTTTGGTACTTTTTAATACCATAGCTATTGTTAAAATAACAGAGATTTTTTCTTTTAAAATGTATTATCGCAAAGCTTCTAAGATTCTGACGTTTTGACCACTTTACAAAACATTGTAAAAATCACAAACCTGTTCAATCAATATACATTTTACTAAACATTTATTTTCCTTCTCTCTTTGTGCTCTTGTCCAGGATGGAGTGAAGCGTGCCTACTACGCTGTGTTCGACGGCCATGGAGGGGTGGATGCCGCCATCTTTGCGGCCACACACCTCCATGTTTCCCTGAGCAGACAGGAGAGCCTGCAGAGCGACGCAGCTGCAGCCTTTAGAAGTGCCTTTACACACACTGATGACATGTTCAGATGCAGAGCCAAGAGAGAGGTACTGAAACATCACATCCACACACCTTGAACACACCAGTTCAGTCCGTGCACGGTTTCACACGCTGGTTTATTAAACATTGTGTAAACAAAGCCTTCAAATGTTAGTATGTTGTCGTCACTATAGCATGGGAGCTGCAGCTATTCAACTAGAGGAACTCTTGTTTTACGCATGTAAATAACTCCTTAAAACCTTTTTCTGGTTAAGCTGCATGTCTGAAGAGCCACAGCCACTGTGCCACCTTTTTTTACCCCGACTTTATCAGATTTTTTTCCTGCCAGGCCTCGAGGGAAAATGTGTACAAGAAGTCGGAATGAGCTGATGTGTGAAAGCAGCAACGTTTATGTTTCTATCACACGACAGTTATGATCTTTGTGCACATAATGCATCAGCTTCATTTAGATACAAGTACAGGGGGCTCAAAGGAAAAAGGTTTGGAACCACGGGTGTAAATTAATATTTTATATATTCATATTTCATTTAGAATATTTTGTTGCCAATTTAACATTTGAGCTTCAGTTCTACAGATTCTAGGGGTATGAAGTACTCGGAAATACTTAAAGAAATGACATCACAACAATCTGTGTGTGTGTGTGTTCGTGTAAACAGCGTCTGCGGAGCGGCACTACAGGTGTGTCGGTGCTGATCCAGGGTCAGGAGCTGACGGTGGCCTGGCTCGGAGACTCTCAGGTGATCCTGGTCAGAAAAGGACAAACTGTAACCCTGATGGACCCTCATAAACCAGACAGAGAGGTGGGGATAGAACACACACACACACACACACACACACACACACACACACACACACACACACACACACACACACACACACACACACACACACACACACACACACACACACACACACACACACACACACACACACACACACACACTTCATTTTAAACATGAAGGCCCTCTGGCGCCCTCTAGTGGTAAAAAAAAGTGTGAAAATCGATTATCAGTCGCTCACAGAAGATGTGTTGAATCTTCATGTGTACACACTTCCTTCTCCCAGCTCATTTCAACGAACACAGACTTAATAATAAGCACACTGTTTTTATTTTATCTAAATGATAATGATTAAAAAAAAAAAAGTAACTTCAGTGTGAATGATTCAGAGAGAGAAGTCAAACCAGGGATTGTAATATATTAGGCTTTATTGATACTGGTGCTTCTATTGCATATTGCTCTGATTTAAAAAAAAAAAAGGAAGAAAATAATCTAGTCCCTTTCATAATGATGATCAGTTTCAAAGAAAAAAGGCTCAATCAGCATCGCCTGCCTGCATGGCTCAGAGGGTTTTATAGCAGGGTATTATTCTGTCAGTAACCTGTTATTAGGGCCCATGTGTCGGGTAGTGATGGGTATCTTTAGGATTTTATCAATACCATTATCCATAATGATACTTATCTATACTCCGATGGTTATTTGGTGCAAAAGATAAACGTGTGCCATGAAAAGATGTCTAAATGTAAAGACAGATCTGTAAAGAGTATTCTGTTTACTGCTTTAACACCTGAATAAAAACTAAATAAATATATATATACAATATATATATATATACTATTGCATTATTTAGTTTGTTGCAATTCAAATGAGATGTGTGGAGAAGGAGTTTGTCAGAGGAGGTCTGATGTGGTCGTTTTTCTTCTTCTCCCTTCATCGATCCAGGATGAGAAACAGCGGATCGAGGACCTCGGTGGCTGTGTCACCTTTATGGGCTGCTGGCGTGTTAACGGCACGTATGCTGTTTCCAGAGCTATAGGTAAGTTAAACACAGCCAACACAAATATATCTCATACTTTAACTTCATGAGGGACTTAATACACTGAGTGTTGACATTTTCAAAATTGCGATGACTCGTTGAATTTCAGAAGTTAATCGCATGTTTGAAATTCCATCATTTTGCTTTTCTAAACAGCTTTTGTTTTACTTTTATTACAAATGTGTGTACCGTATTAAGTTAAGGGTACTTTTGAAATGAAGAAGTGAACTTCCAGTACTGTATATCAAAGGCTACGACATTGACCTAACCACGGAAAAAAGGAACTGGATATGATCAACAAGTAAATAAAAAGCACCAACAACCACAGTAAAAAAGTGAAATGTTTGATGTTGTGAGGTGGATATTGTCCGTGCTCTATACACCGGTGATGGGATTCAGAACATGTTGCTGATTTTTTTTTTTGGAATACTGATCCAGATGCGACTCATCTATTGTGAAAAGTCAACTGCATGGAAGTGTGCTGGAAATGTCTGTTAACAATGCAAAAGAAAGGATCATGAGTCAATCAATGTCTTATTTAGTCTGTCTTATGTCTTTTATTCTTCAGAGTGTCAAGACAAATGGTTTGACTGGTAAATGAAGAGATTTAAAACAACAGTGAGAGATGTTTTTCAGTGAGAGATTTCTAACATTAGGTTTATTGCTTAGATTTCTAGACCCCTTAAAATTTGGTGGTGCATTGTTTGAATTGCCTATATAAGGAGTGTCGATACAGGCGCAGTCAGAAATATCAAATACATTTTCTCATACATTTCAACACGTCGCACAACAGTAATGTCAAGGAAACTGCAAGTCTGGGTATCTTTGATATTTAGCTATTTGTAAGAAACCTTCTTCCATGCAGTATAGACAAAACAAGAATATTACTTATTAACTTATTGTTGTAGTAAAAGGTGTCATCGACAGTAAACATAATTTTTCCATCACATTTCCCTCCTTTTGATTATATTTTAATCACCTAAAAGAATAAAATCAGTTATGACAATCCCTAAGGTTCAAATCACAACATCATAAATTTCACATTGAAAAGCAAGTCTCTGTTTTTGTTTTTAATGTAGCCATTAAAAAATGGCAAGCATTAAGTCACAGAAGATTTAAGACACATCATACTTCGTCATACTTATCCATGTAAGTCACTGGTGTCAAAGAGAGAAGCTTCAGTTGTACTGCGCTTACTGCGAGCATTAGCATGGCACACGGGTCTAAGTTTTGTACCACCGCACCACCACCAAACATCAGCTTGGGGTTGAATCTGGGAATTAAGTTGTGCTGAGTAATCCGTGTAGGTGTATTTACAATTGGTGGCATAGCCTACATGTACAGAGCCAATTGATCTGCGATAACATTCAAAAGTGACATCGGTTGTTGGTTTCAAGAAGAACGGTGATCTGGTCTCGGGTGCCAGCTGCCGGGGGAAACAGATAATGTAACGTCTTACACTTAGTAACCGGGGTAGACTTTAGGGTGAACAGCTAATGCATAAAATGGGTACCTTTAGGGTCAGAGGTCAGATTTCAAGTCAGTGAAGTTGTTAGTCTGCTCGAGCTGTGAAAAGACGAGTGTATGTTGAACCGGAAACATAATCAACATTGAAAAAATTAACAGAACAAAGACGGTGCCCTGAAGGCCACATAGGTCCAGGGTATCGATAGGGGTGACACGGACGTCTCTGCTCCATGGTGTCTGTTGTCGTCTCCTGTGTTTCTGATTCTTCTGTTATGGCCTATCTGGGGTGGAGGGATTACTAGCACTTCACCCTGTTTTTTTCTTATCTAACAGTTTGTGTGCAAATGTAATGTTGCAATGTTATTTCTAAGCTGAGGGGCGGTTACCAGCACACGTCACCCTCTTTTAGGCGCTCATCAGGGGGCCTTTTCTACCTTTTGATCTGCCTACTGTTTTCTCTTTTCAATCAGAGCTGAGGTCCGCTCAGATCTGTCGTCCGCTGCTCCTGCTGGTGCATTGACTTTCCTGAAATGGCTTGCGTGTACCCACGTTGCCCGTTCAGTGACCTTCACAGCTGTGTGGGTGACCAGCAGTACCTGGAACGGGCCGCACCAGCGCTGTTGTCTCCACTTGTTCTTGCAGAAGTTCTTTACCAGCATGTGCTCGTCAGGCCTGATGTCGTGCAGTGGAGTGTTCGCAGAGAGGGGCAGGGCTGTCTGTGTAGACCGTGACAGATCCGTGTGCAGCCAATTTGCAGGCTTCTGTTAGCGCCACCAGCTCTGCTGTCTGTGCATCAGTGGGCAGACAAAGCAAGGTGGCTGGGTTGAGAGTGTTGCATCTTTTGACCGTGACATGGTGGTGTGATATCGCAACCACCGAGCAGCAGAAAGGTGTGAGGTTTTCTGTTCTGCCAGTAACTCTGAAACTGTGTGAGGAACAAGGAGGGTTAGGGTCTGAATAACCCACAAAGTCCTGTGAGGCCAGAACAGCACGTTCAGCAGTGGCAACCGCACACTGAGCTCTAGCCACTGGGTAAGTAAAGTAAGCCACAGGTTTAATGTGAGCGCCATGTTTCTGTAGCAAGACCGACATCATACAACCTTCTCGCTCGTCCACACATTGAACGAAAGATTTAGCAGGGTTAGAAACACCCAGTGTGGGAGTGGACTGTAGGGCTTTTTTCAATGTTTCGAAGGATGTTCAGTCAGTTCAATCAGTCCATTGAAGGGTGCCTGAAGCAGTCAAACCTTTAGCATGCGTGATGTCTCGTAATCAGTGAGAGAACATTCCAAGGAAAGACATTGCTTGTTTCTTGGTGATAGGTGTGTTCATGATGGCAGAAATTCTACTTGAGACTTCCCTTGTGGGGTCTCCCCTAATATAATGGTAGGGGAAACACTGCTGTAGTTTGGAAAGGGAGGCTTTATGCCCGTCTGCTGTTAGATGTTTTAGCAAGGCAAGGGTATCAGCATCACACTGCTCTTTAGAGGGGGAGGCGATCAACAAATCGTCTACGTACTGTAAAAGAGCCGAACCCCCCAGGTAAAGTGAGAGCGGACAAACTGTGTGTCAATGCTGCATTGTACAGCGGAGGTGAGCTTGTGAAGCCTTGACAAAGTCGAGTAAAGGTGTATCTTTTTCCGTGCATATGGTCAGAAAGTGGGTTGACAACGTCGGATGCAGTTTCAAGAATATCTTCAGCCATGGTGAAAATGTACCCACCACTGATAACTGTACAAAGGAATGGTGGGGCTGAATTTCATTTCAGTTCATGCGATGGTGTCAGCATCGCATGAACTGTTTCTGGAAATCCTCAATCCATCAGGTGTTGAGGTGAGAACAATGTTAAACGCACACATCAGATCTTTACCGAGCAAATGAATTGTGCAGAGTTCAGAAACCAGAGAGGAATGTTTACTAGAATTAGGACCTTCCTCTACGAAACGTATCAAAATATTCTGCTGCTGTAGAGAGAAAGAGAAGCTAAAACAGAAGCAAACATGTGTATGTAGAGAGCAGATTTAAGTAGCTTTAACAGGTAAGAAATGGGTAAATTGTGGCTGTATAAAAACAGTATAAATAAGCTTGTGCAGACTGAGTGTGAGTCTACATGTAATGCAATTCATCACAAAGCATATAAGTAGTATTTAAACAATTAGAATATGGTAGCTGTTGGTCTTAAGCTGCCTTGATTGTTTAGTTTTTGCTGTAAATTCCTCCCTGTTAGCTGCTGCTGCTAACCACACCCCCTCCCCCCTCCCCCCTCCAGGTGACTTTGACCAGAAGCCTTACGTCTCTGGGGACGCAGACAGCTCCACAACCCAGCTCCACGGGGACGAGGACTACCTGCTGCTGGCCTGTGACGGCTTCTTTGATGCGGTTTGCCCGTCAGAGGTCCCACATCTGGTCCTCGATGCTCTCCAGCAGCCCGTTGACCCCGAGGAGGGCGGTGAAGACGCTCCGCTGGATCAGTCCGATGACGCTGTTGGACTGAGAGTCGCTCGGCGGCTGGTAGGTCACGCTAAGGCTGCCGGTTCCAGTGATAACATCACAGTGATGGTAGTGTTCCTGCGTCCGCCGCTCCAGCTTCTCGCTCAAAACTCCACTGCGGGAACAGCTCAAGCTACGCAGGTCTCCACCTCCCAGGATGCACCTCAGTAGTGAAGGAAGAGGTGTGTAGCACAAACGCCACTGTGCCAAGCTACTGATTCATTTCTTCCATTTTTTTTTATGTGCTCAGGTGGTGTTAAAACATCCTGCAGGCCTTTGAGCTCATTGGATACAGACACACACACACACACACACACACACACACACACACACACACACACACACACACACACACACACACAGCACATCCAGTTTATTTAAAAACGGTCTTAAATGTGTTAATGCCCCTAACTAAGATCAAAATCTTTGATCCTGGTTTGATACCACATGCTGTAAATGATGTAATATCCATTATTTTTATGTTCCATAGTACCGAAAAGTTCCAAAGTAACAAATGTAAAAACAGACATCTTTAAACCCAAATCTGAAGCCAGTGGAGAGCGAGAGAGAGACAGCACAGCGGTGGGCGATCAAGTGAAGGAAGTGAGCACCAGTAGTAACAAACTAAGTGGTGATACATAGAGAAAAAAAAAATGTTGTTTTCTGATTATTTCACAGCAGTTACTCTCTTAAGATCTTAGAAACAGGCGAGAAGTCGCTCTCCCTCCTGCCCGCTGCGTCTGTCTCTCTGCTCTGCCCTCTGTGACAGACATTACAGTTTTATTCTCCGCTTGATTAAGTCCCTTTGGAATCTAATTGATATGCACACGTTAACTTAATTAGTTTCTGTTTTAGACAGATAGAGAGCAGAGGACAGAGACAGTGATGTCACCTGGTCCCTTTGTTTTGTAAAGGTCACGACCTGCAGACTATTATTGAGCTTCTCATCACTACACTGAAATGTTCTGAATGAGAATATTCAGACAGAGCAGAATCACTGCACACACTTCTTCTGGTTATTAACGATGACTCAGAGGACATGTTTCATTTTGGATCTACATTATTTGTAGGAAAATCATATTTATTTAGCTTTTCATTTTAATTAACAGTATGTCAAATGTTGGTGATGTGTTCAGTGAGCCTTTCTAATGTTCAGGTTGAAAATCCAAAATACCTGTATTAACCAGTTTTGGACACCCAGGAGGTCATTTTTTGTTGCCTTGGTATCAAAACAGGAATCGACATGGTTTGATTTTTTTTACTAGTATCGTATCAAAATTCATAACTCTGTTATTGTGACAACGCTACCCCAAACATCTTCCCCTTAGCGGGAAAATAACCAGCTGTTTGTGACTTTTTAGAAAGGGAAGCCACAATTTTAACTTTAAGTCGATTTTTTAAGGTAACCTTTTTTTACTAATGTTATATCAAATCTAAACAAACAGTTTGACTTTTTTTTAAAGCAAAACTCAGAGTGTTTATTTAAAGGGCTACCAACAACTCAAACAGTTAACAGCTGAGGGGATTAGTAAAGTGTCAAGTTAAACAATTTAACTTAAGAAAAGGAGTAGGCATGGATAAAAGTTTATCAACAGGTTCCTTCACAGGCTTTAGGTTTTTTTACTTTCATCAACTCTGCAACGAAAGTGTTCTGACGAGTCTGTTACTTCATACTATGTGTTATTTATTATCAAGCTGTAGGTCTCATTATGTTCTCTAAGCATTATCAGTATTATTACATTGATCATACAGCATATCCATCAGTTCATGACTTTTAGTTCTTCCCTGAGGCGACCTCTTTAATTATTTATCTTGCCTGTTAATATTTTGGGGTCTAAATGACTGTAAAGGATCAAAGTTCTGAATTACTCCCCTAGTGTTGCTTCATACAAATATTTTTTTAAATTATGAATGAGAAGCTTTTTTTTCTTAAACCAGAAAAAGCTTTAATGTGGCTCTCATTTAAGCCACCACTCCATTGACAAATACAGTCATCTTACCTCACAGAACACAGCGTGAGTGTTTCTTGTCTCGATCAGACAGTTTGTGTCATTTTGGTGAGTTCAGATCCAACTTTATATTTTCAGTATGGACTAAAACACAATGAAATAACTGATCAGAGCAGCGGTAGACCAACTACGAAGGAGTAATAGGGCCACATTAAGGGGGAAAACAGAGATTTGGAGTTTACGAGATTAAAGTCATGCATTTACGAGAATGAATTTGTCATGTTAGTCTATAGTTATGTCAGAAGAGCAGCCTCCTGTCGGAAAATGAGGAACGTGGAGCATCTTGTGAAGTTATACTCTAGTCTAGTAGGTCTTACAAATAAGAAGATACTTCTTTGTGTAGCCTGTAGTATTAACTGACCTGCTTGAAAACAGTTTGACAAGGTCTCAAAATATCTGAATAGTTGTGTTGGGGCTTTACTTATGCAGATATGAAACTACACATGCTTTTGGCATATCAGGACCCTGAAAATATACCGCAAACAAATTGGGGCTTTCCTATTGAGAAAGAACCACACTGAAGTTGTCTCTTTTGTGGCCGAGGAAAGGCTGTATGTTTTCTCCTTTCATCATGTTAGCGCAGGAGGATGGCTGCTCTTCTGATACAACCTTTAAGAATTCTAATTGTAACCATAGTCATAAATCAATTTATGAATTTCATACCGTAAAATAGCGACTTTAATCTAGAAATTTTAGAAAAACAAATCTTCCATATTCGGTCGTAACAAACAACTCTGGCGTCTTGAGAGGTAAATTTACAGTTTCTGCCAACGGAGTGTGGTGGCTTTGAAAAGTGATTACACAGCAGTTTCTTGTTTCTATTGTTGTACAAATTAGTCATTCAGACCCCCCAAAAAACATGTATTAAAAAGAGCACATCTAATGAAATACCAGAATTAATCTGATGCCTTTACCACTCAGTGAGTAGCCTTCAGTGAAAGCGTTCAGTGTGGAAACATGTACAGTTTCAAAAGTGCTCACCAGCCTTAAAGAACTGAAAGCAGTTGATTTGTAATGCCAAGCAGTATAAC
Source organism: Labrus mixtus (assembly GCF_963584025.1). Lineage (NCBI taxonomy): Eukaryota > Metazoa > Chordata > Actinopteri > Labriformes > Labridae > Labrus > Labrus mixtus. Next base: position 6,206,634 of record NC_083616.1, on the reverse strand, counting down.
TATACAAGTATTTAACTCTGTGTACAGAGCAGGGAAGCACGAGGATCGAAGCGGTATAACCTGCCTTTATTAAAGGAAACTGGACCTTGTCTGTTTTGGGGGTTTGGGAACAAAAGGACAAAATGATTTAGAGTACAGTCAGTGTTTTAATGATGAGGCCGTGTTGTTGTGCCAGATGAACTCAATAAGCTTAATATGCTGAGGTGAGGGAAGATTAATGTGGAACATGTTTTACAGTATTTCCGAGGTTTTCTATTGTTACTAACATTTCTTGATCATGCCTTTATAAAAATATCAAGATTTCATCTGTACTGACAGATTAAAAAAAAGCACTGTAATATTCTGTATCGCTGAAAAGACCATGCAGTGTGCTGTTTTATAAAATGTATTAACATTAAGTCTCACATTTTAATAAGCTGTAAGTTTTAATACGTTTCTGAAATAAAAGGACCTGATTGGTTTGGAACAAGTTGAGTGCAAGGTTTTTAATTGTTTTCAGCTACACGATGGGATGTAAGAGATAACGATCAAGATTAAAGGTCACATATTCTCCTCCTTTTCAACCAGTTTAAATAAGTCTCAGAGCTCCCCAAAACATGTGTGTGAAGTGTCTTGTTCTAAATCCACTCTGATCCTGTATTTGATCATGTCTATAAACTCCTCTATTTCAGCCCTGCTCAGAACAGGCTGTTTCTGTGTCTGTACCTTTAAATGCAAATGAGCTGTTTCTGACCACGCCCCTCCCTGGAAGGACTTGGGTGGCTCTGGGTTTCTTATGCTGCATTCATGTGGTGTCGGACAAATCGGAAAAACAAGTTTCCAAGTTGTAAAATGCACATGAACACCTGCTCATGTCGTAACTAACAACTCGGAAACTCGGAAAAGAATGAGGTGCCCGACTTCCCGACTTGACGTCATAATCGTCATCAGATGTGGCGCAAAATATGTTTGTGAATGTTAACATACTTTTATTTAATTCAGGTATTGCATATCAACTTTTTGCTCAAATATAACTTTTAACAGTAACATTTCACTGATCTTCTTCGTACCATCAACACTTTTTTGTGCTGTTACAACATTCCAACTTTTCAAACTGAAATCACTTGAACACACTGAAGTCGGAAGAACGACTTCCCAACTCGGAAACTTGGACCACCCGAGCAGCACATGAATGCAGCATCACACCATGCCCAACTGTTTACAGTGAGAAGGCAGACTCAGAGGGCAGAACAAACACTTAGCTGTGGGAGTGTCACCCACTTGGGGGAGGGGGTTACTGCCCTTTGTGATGTCATGAAGGTAAAATCTCCAAACAGCCTGTTTGAGCACACATTTTCTGAAAAGTGGAGCAGGCAAAAGACGGAGAGGATGGACTTTTCTCATAACAAATGTTTGTGGGGGGGGGGGATGATGGGGGGGGGGGGGTGTAGACAGGCTAGGGACACATTGGTGTTAGAACATTTTTTATTTTGCACATTATGTGACCTTTAAAGAGTTATTATACAGTAGATGTGAAGTTTTTTTTCTAAAGAGCTTAAAGTTGTCATTGTTGAAGACTTAAAGAATTTAGTGGCTGAGCCTGAAAGTATACACTAATTACTACTAGAATAATTACTTTCATGTGTCAGACACTATTAGTTTGTATTGAATCAAAGTGTATTGACAGTAACAGAACCAGACAGACAAAAGGACCCACAAAGGCAGGCTCACACAAGGGAGGATACAAGAAAAGGGCACAGGTTATTAAACAACCCAGGTCGATACACAGGTAATCCAAAAATACAGAAGCAAACAAACCCAAGAGGTGCAGGCAAAAGGTCAAACACCAAAAAATTCACAAGAGAAGAATGCTGAAAGGAGGCGACACAAAGGAACACACAACGAAGTGGCAACACGAGAGCGGACACAGGGATTATATACACAGACAATCAGGAATAACGAGACACAGGTGTGTACAAGGCGGGAAAACAAGAGGAGCAGGATCTGAAAGACAGAGACATGGGTACGTACAAAATATGACAGGAAATGGCAATAATTCTACAATACATGACTTGAGGTAACTTGATGGGTTGTGTCAGCCAGACCATTTAGAGCAGGGGTGTCAAACTCATTTTTGTTCAAATGAGACCCCCGGGGGGGCGGACTATTTTATTGCAACAAACATCAACATAATTAAAAAAATAGACAGTTGTAGTGTGTGCAAAACGCAGACTGTTCATTGCCTGGTACTTTTCGAAGGAAGCTATAACTTACAGTGAAAAATAAACATTGGCACGCAAACACTTGTATTGTAAAAAGTTGTATTGGCAATGAAAAAAGTTTCACTGAAGAACAAATCACATGAATTCAATTTTAATTTTATTTATTTTGATATATTGCATTCTGGTGTGTTTTCCAATAACTATCTTCTGATATTTTCAAATAATTTTTACCGAATGACTCTTTTTTTATGATAAAGGTGGTTTTCTGTTTCAGTTCTCTGTCACATCTTTGGCATGGATGGTAGGGTTTGATGGAAGGAGCAATGAGAGTGTTATTTACATATAATCTGCACATTGAAGAGAAATGACTCTGAACCAGCCGTCCTACTTGAATCACCTCTGATGAAAATGGCTTCTACAAGTTCACCTGAAGCTTCTAAACCACAGGTAAGGCTGTTCATCTCTGCTTTTGTCCCTTTACATACTGGAAGGGTTTAAAGTTAACTTTTAAAAGACAATATTCTTGTTTTGCAGAGTTCCACTGAAACAAGCGCTATTGTTTGCCAACACGTTTCACCTGTGGCAACATTATTGCGCCTACACAAGAACTTCAGACGCTAAGAAAAATAAATCAAAAAGACTTGTTTGTTTGGGGCGCTGGTGGCACAGTGGTTAGTGCGCACGCCCCATGTATGTATGGAAGCTGAAGTCCTCCAAGCGGGCGGCCCAGGCTCAAAACTGACCTGTGGCTTATTTCCTGCATGTCATTCCTCACTTTCTGTCCCCCTCTCAAATAAAGACAGAAAAAGCCCAAAAAGAAATCTTAAAAAAAAACAAAAGACTTGTTTGTTTGTCGGGGGTCTGACAAATGCGTATCAGAATGCAGGTTTATTGCCAAGTACATTTACACATACAAGGAATTTGACTTGGTGTATTGGTGCTAAACAATTAACAAGGAAATAAAGCAGAACTAGCAACAACTTAAATAATACAGTATAAGAAGCTATTACAATATATAAAATAGAATTTAAAAATGTAAAATATAAAATATAAAAAATAAAAATAAAAAACACAAAATGTACAAAAGGTGCAATGTAGGAGCTGTGCAATGGACTATGAGGAAAAAAAATCAGTTCAGCATTCACATTACTTTGATGTTTTACTGACTGTGGGGCTGATGAGAGTCTGGGTTATGTGGGAGGAGGGGGGAGGGCAGGGACATTGTTCATCAGGCTGACAGCAGTATCTTGTGGCTACTGTGTTGGTTGGAACTTGAAAATGTTAACATGGTCGGAATCACAAAAATCGTATCTTTCTAGTGATGTATAGCACGAGTGAAATATACAGAACAGCAGTTGTGTACATGACGATGAAAAAAAAATTACAGTTTCTATTGTTTGTAGATTTTCAACACAGACACGTTTGCAATTCTGAATTTTTTCAAAGTTGTCTTGGCCTCTTAAGAACTCCAATCTATTGACAAAAAGTGCAAAAAACAGATGTTTTTGTTGTTCATTGATAAAATTGTTAACGTTAATTTATCTTCAGTTCATTAGGCATTGAATTAAGTGATAAACTGATGTTGCAGTTAAAGTCTTTGTTAATGGATTGACAGTAAACAGAGTTAAACTTTTGATTAACTGTGCTCACGTCTGCTGGGAATGCACTTGACAACAATCTTCATACGGATTGTCAATGGATATTTGGATTTAGACAAACACGGTTAAAAATCAAAGTCATGGGGCGCCAGTAGCCTAGTGGTTAGTGTGCGCCCCATGTACAGAGGCTATAGTCCTCCAAGCAGAAGGCCCGGATTCGAACCCGACCTATGGCTCCTTTCCTGCATGTCACTCCCCACTCTCTATCTCCCTGATTTCCGACTCTGTCCATTATCCTATCTCTAAGTAAAGGCAGAAAAAGAACCTTAAAAAAACAGTCAAAGTGATGTACTTAATATTAGCACTGCTTCTTGTTCAATCAACTCAACTGATAGGAACAAACGGTTCAATAAATACTTTGTATATAACTAAAGATATGATAACGCCACGTTTAGCTGGGCTGTTTTAAAGATTGCCATCTTTTTTTTCTTTTTACATGTCTGTTATCTTCTTGAAAGCACATTATACTGAGTAAAGTTAATCCTGGTTTGAGTCATATTTACATACATGATGAGAAATAAAACACAGAGCTCAGTTTCCAATCAGGAGAGTTTTTATTATTTTATATCAAAAAGTATTTACAGATAGTTTCCTTCATATACACACAGAGAACATGGAGAACTTGACGTTGAGAACTTTTCTACATATATTAAATTAACAGTACAAATGCAGTGCTGATGAACACGTATAAAAAATGAAAGTGTTTCTCTTCCTCTGATTGGTCCTCAGACTCTCACAGCTTGGATGTGGTCTTGGGACTCGATGAGCTCAGGGTGTTGGTCTGATGGGAGGCTGGCGTCGCGCTCACAGCTGCCTTCATCTTCTGACTGAATCAACATTTGACAGTGTTAGTAAAAAGCAGAGACGGGTCACAGCAGTACTTTCTTAGTTTACGGTGCTCAGTTCATCTTACTTGTTCTTCAGAATGAGTTTTCCTAGCGGTGACTCTGGGTTCACACATTTCTTCATGTTTGCTGACGTGATGATCCTGAGAGACAAAACAGAGTCTGGTTAGAAAAACAACCTGAAAGATCCAGAATAAATAAAGTCACTAAATTCAGTTTACTCACGTGATCTCTGTGCGAGAACAGAAGACACTGGGCTCGTAAATGACCGGTCCGTCCTTGATGTGCTTAGGATGGATCCTGCCAATAAAACCGTTTCGACACTTGCATGTTTCAGATCCGTTGTTTGATTGGCCTGTGTGAAGAAACAACACAAAGACGCTCATTATCAACATCTGATCGTCTTTAAAAATCAGTCAGAAAACTGCAGGATGAACATTTATCAGAGGCAGGACGACATGTAGCCTAAATTAGTTTTTAAAGGAATTCACGTACTGGAGAAATTTCTTTTAAAACTAAGAAAATCGTAGACAACTGGTTACCATGGCGACAAGTGATGGATGATGCACAGAACAGGGAAACTGTGATGCATCATTCATTTACAACATGGATAATATACTGATGGAAAGGGGTTATTGTGGGTGCAGAAACGAATGAATGCTTGTTATGTCTAATGTGTGTGTGTGTCACTTTCTGTTATGTTTTACAGTCTAATAGGAGCCTTAAGTAAGCCTTTTTCTAACAATTAAACAGATCAGAACTACAAACAAACTCTGAAATGTTAGCAATTTCTGCAACACTCTGTCTAGTAAACATGCTACACAAACATGAACTGAAATACACACACCTGCACAAACAGGATCCTGTGGACATGCACTAATGGAGAGGTCTCAGAGTGAGGGGGCTGCCCACGGCGGGCGCTCCTGAGCTTGTGGGAGGGGGGGTTAGGTGCCTTGCTCAAGGGCACCTCGGCAGTGCTCAGGAAGTGGCCTGGCACCTCTCCAGCTACCAGATCAATTTCCGGACTTGGTCCGTGCCGGGACCTGAACCGGCGACCTTGGGTTGGGAATCGGAAGGTCGCCGGTTCAGGTCCCGGCACGGACCAAGTCCGGAAATTGGTCTGGTAGCTGGAGAGGTGCCAGGCCACTTCCTGAGCACTGCCGAGGTGCCCTTGAGCAAGGCACCTAACCCCCCCTCCCACAAGCTCAGGAGCGCCCGCCGTGGGCAGCCCCCTCACTCTGAGACCTCTCCATTAGTGCATGTCCACAGGATCCTGTTTGTGCATGTGTGTGTATTTCAGTTCATGTTTGTGTAGCATGTTTACTAGACAGAGTGTAAAAACGAATTTCCCCTCGCGGGATCAATAAAGTATAAATTCTTATTCTTCTTCTTAATACTCAGTTAACATGATTCCCCTTTCAATAGATATGTTTGTCATCAAAGATCATTTTAGATAAAAACCTGCTGACTCAGTAAAAAAGATGTTATTACATTTCTCTGTAGCTCTAATTAAGGGCGGTTTAATAAGTCAGATCTGTCTTATGTGTTGTCTGTCACTCTTAAAGGTACAGCGCACTGTGGACCTCTGTGACTCTCAGACTGGGATTATGTGTTGCAGTTCTGTTAGTCATTAGTTCATCTTTGTTTGGTGGTTTAGTTTCTTTATTTGTCAATTAATAATACATCCTGTGTTTTTTAATTGTTTAAGGATGAACTTTAGATAAATGTCTGTTGTGAACTACATTTCTGTTCAAAAGTGAGTCATAACTTAAATGAAATACACCTTTGTATCTCTGTTTAATCTTATCAAAAAGTTGAACTAAGCAAAATAAAAAATGCAAGATGCAGCATCCAGAACAAAGTACAGAGCCCCCCCCCACCCCCACCCCCCTCGTAAAAAAATCACCCAGCTCCAAGAAAGATAAAACAGCAGAATATAAATAAGGTCTGTCACATTATACAGTAATATTATCTCATTATGATCATATCAAATGATAAACTAATTAGAGGAAGTTTTCTCACCTTGTACACAGAGGACGAGCAGGCAGGTGAGGAAGGTGACGACAGCTGGCTTCATGGTTGTTTCTGTAGAAGGATCTGGATCTCACTCCTCTGTGTGTGTGAGTGTGTTCAGTCTGGACTCTGATGGTGTTCAGTGTAAGAATGTCTCTGGTTTTATAGACAGAGGACGCCCACACAAACACATGCAGGACTTCTGTTGAGCAACACCACACACACTTTCACTTTCCAGTTCAGCCTAACTTTCTTCTTCTTTCATTTTCTCTCAAACATCCTGTTTCTCAGAATCACTCCTTGTCTTTAAGTTGCAGCTCCAGGTTCAGTTCAGAAGAGCTCTTTGCTATGTCTACATAAAGGGGTGTTTTTTATCTAAAGTTTCATCTTATTTAATCTTACACACATTATTTAAGTATTTTCACTCCAACATTTAGAAAGGATTCCCTTCATGTGTTTTTGTTGCAACTTTCTGTATGCATCACGTTTTGATGTTCTAGTTAAATGAATGGTGTATTCAAAGTAAAGGTCCCAAAAATGTTGTAGACAAATTAGACATATGCAGATCTTTGCGCAGACTTTGTTTAGCGACTGGGACCAGTTCAAACTTTTCATTAAGAAAGGAAAAATGACCTTTTCCTTGTTTCCAATTCAGACACATACTGTAGGTTCATATCATTATAAAACACAGAATATAACAAACAAACAAAAAGACAAAGAAACAACACATTAACACGGGTGAAATCACTGCAAGTAATAAAAACATTGTAGTTCACGGGTGCTAGGATTAAAAAGACATTTTTCCAGTAACACCGTGTGCATACAGAAACTGAAACTGGCACTCCACATCATCATCATCTTCAGTACTTTAATCCTTCCTGATTTGACCTAAATATTAAACTTTCAGAACAACACTAAGCTCTTGATCTAAAGTATTCAACGGTTTCTCATCGTCTTAAACAATAACTTATCAGAAAACAAGCTTTCAGGATACAGGGACTCAGACCACAGAGTGAGGTGCATTATAAAATAACTAAATAACTTCATGTTAAATCACATCACATGTTCACACTCTGCAGACACACAGAAGCCTGCAGAGAGAAGAAATACATTTTAATCGTTTTAATGAAATTCCTGCTCTAATTAAGGAGGTGAGTGAAGTAGATTTGTGCCAAGTCGGCTGAATAACTGAAGCTGTTCCAGTTTTACATGTCGAAGGTCTCTCCTCCGTTTCTCTTCCTCTCAGGGATTGAGGGAAAGTCCCGCAGGCAGACTGATGCAACAGGACATGGAAATAAAGGACACGAGCGACTGAACGAGTCTATACAGACACAACATGAGTCAGACACATGCTGGAGGATATGACCCAATCTATGAACATCATACTACATAGGGGGGCAAAATCCATTGAAACGGAAAGGTCCTCACAGCTGCATTTGATTAAATATTGTATATTTGATATTGATGCTGTTTGCTGAAATATTCTCTGGTGATTAAATGTTATATTTCTAACAGAAGAAGAAGATATAGTTTATCATTCCCAAAGTTTTTTCACGCTGTTGTTGAGACATGCTACACACAAACATGCTGAAATACGCACACATGATCCTATGGACATTCAGCTTGCTTTGCTCAATGGCAGCTCGGCAGGTCTGAGGAAGAAAACTGGCACGAGCTACCAGTCCCAATTTCCAGACTCTGTCAAGATAACCCTCCCTACAGAATGAGCTACCGATGCCCCCGATGTCACATAAAGAAGAAGATTTGAAGATATCCTTCATTGACCCCTCGAGGGGAAATTCAATTTGACACCTCAGCAGTGCTCAGGAAGTGAACTGGCACCTCTCCGGCTACCAGACCAATTTCAAGACTTACCCCAGGCGACCCTCTGGTTCCCAACCCAAGTCCCTACAGACTCAGCTACGACCACCCCATTGAGCAATTTAGTAATGTCCATTTACAGATCTACATATACATGTTGAATCTGTGCATTCAATTTTGAATTGAATTTTCAGCATGGGAAGTGTTATGGTTTCAAATACAATATTTGTAATCCCTTGCTAATGACAGACCAGCTCCTATTGGCTGTATTCCAAAAATGATTTATTCGTCTTTATAAACAGCAGGATGTATTAAAGTTGAACTAACAATCTGTTCACAATAAAACATGAAAACTTCAGCCACAGATCTGTTGGATGCTGTGTCGTGAAAGCCAATCAGTGATTAGATTCCCCGACAACCTGAAATGCATCAGAAATAATCGATCGAACCTCCACTCAACAAACTTTTTAACAGTTGTTTTCTTCTCTTCTTCAGAACAGGCTTGACAGAGCCAGACTTTTGACTATTTGCAAATCGACATCATGATGTCATTTCAGCAACCTAAAGAACTGTTAATGTGAGTAATCCACATGAAAATCATTTTCTTTTTCAGACTCGTACCGCTGAAGTAATCCAAAGCGAAGCCCATGTGTAACTTATTATCTGCTGTTGAAGTGAGACTCACAAGAAACCGATGAGCAGACACTACTCCAGTGGAGATAATGGACCAAGAAATGACGTTTGTGTTGAAGTTGTAAACGCTGAGTGGAAAAGGAAGTTTTGCATGGAAATAATTAAATGATTCACCAGAATTACAGAGACTACCGTCCGTTCCCAGAGACATTTGTCTAATGGAAGTGTTATGACTGTGAGTCATAAGGGTTTTTAAATGCAGTGTTTCCCCTACCATTATATTAGGGGGTCGGCTCCTGTTTTTCCTGTTAGGGAGTTAGGCAGGATGTCTGTATTTTCTTTTCTTTTCTTTAGTTGAGGTAGCCTAAGGTATTTTGGGATTCAATTCGATCTTCTGTTTATTGTTTTGCTCTCCCTGAAGATTACTTAGTTTTGTGTTCATTGTAAATAAATCGTCTTGTGGACTGAAGATTTAGTTTAAATTGTGATTAATAATTGGGAGTGAGGAAGGAGAGGGTCACTTTTGTGTTACGGCTGGTCGTAACAACAGACTAGGATTGATGATGGGTTCATTCATTTGCTCTCAGTAGTGATGTGTCGGTTGCAAACAGGTCTTTGATGGGAACGGTGGTTGCCGACACCCGTTTGAGAGCCCCTTCTTTATTTGTTATTTTACACATGATAGAATGAAGGGATGATCTTTTCTTCACACCACTCTGTCACAGTCACACCTAGTGCTCGATGGCATAACGCAAATGTTTTAAAACATTAATTGTGTAAACTAGTGTTTATAAGGAGGCGCCTGTGAGCGAGTTACGACAGACAACTCTGTCATTCCGGCTCTGGGCCTGACAAAAACCAGGGAAACGTACTGTTTAACTAAACAGTGTCAAAGATTATTTAACAAGATACTAAAAATAACATTTTACAAAGAAAGTGAGCTGTGTTTGTCAGTGAATCAGTGAATCAGTGTGTCGGCTGTTGGCTGAGTATGTGTATGCGCTGTGTTGTAAAACTGAACTAACATAAGCAAACTATTTGTCTAAACTGTTTGTCATTGCCTTGCCGTCTTGTACCAGTGCTGCACTTGAATCACCCCAGCATCCACCTGCAGGGTTAAAGATATATCACTCCCAAATTTCTGTATTTAAAATGCATGAGGAGTGACACGGTCGAAACGTAGACCCCAAACTCAACGAGGCTAAATGTTCTGCTGCTGAGATAAATATGTCAAACAATGCAAACGTGAGTTGTCTGATTGAAATAGGGTTCAGTATTATTACTATGACTTATTTCAGTCAAATACATGCACATATCAACAATAGGGTAAACATTGCTAAAACTGTTGGATTTGTTAAAGCAGAAATAGCAGCAGATGAAGAACTGTGTGGGGGCCGAAAGAGCTGATTCTTATTTCTGAGCTGAGCCAAATGATCCGGATCACTAAAAAGAGCAGGAAGTCCCATCACTAGATCAGATTTAAAAAAAACAATGTCTTATAACATCGACTACCTTGTTTAAATGTTGTTTTGTTTGTCCAACTAAAAAGTTGTCTTACATTTTGACCTGTCTGAATCCAGCCCCCTGCTGGGATCAGTCATTCAGATTTATTTGGGATCAAAGTAATCACGGTCCAAGTTTTCAACGACACAAACTGAAGGGTTATTCAGTACAGACTGAATAACCAATCGAATCCAATTCTGAAATCCAACATAATGTTTTCAAGATTTGATCTGATCTAATCTTTTCAGATTACTGAACAAAACTGGACCCGATCTCCAAAACACAACAACTCCTGTGAGTCCTCTCATCTTTAAAGAATGAAATGAACACATGTGCTTCTGATTTTCTTTTTATTTATCTGAACATTGTACAGCAGTAACAGCTCATAAAACTTAATTTTATCTAACAGCAAAGTCTAATGAAGGAGATGTTGAGCTTTTCTTTGCTTGTTCATTTTTACACGTTAGAGAAACATTTAATCACAATTAATCTCCCTCTCTTCCCTTCTGCAGCACAGCATGCAAAATAACTTTCACAGACATTTCAAGGAAATCAGCATCGGATAACTCAAAATCCAGAAGTATGACGCGTTTATGAGCGTCATAAGATTATTCATTCTTCGTTGTGAAATAATTCCTGAGTAAAGACGTCTTACTGGAGTTGCAAGATATTGTTTTATATTTTTGTACTTCTGTTCTGATTTAACTTAAGTCTGTTCTGCAGAGTCAGCATGTGTTCCCTTTTTATATTTCAGTGTAATCCTGAATCCTTCCTCAGTAACAGGAAGTGAAAGTGAAACTAACAGGCGATGGGAAAGTCCGGGTCCTGATGTGGACCCTGACCCCTCAGCACTGACCGCTTACTGCAGTGGTGGTTCTAGACCACTTTTACTGAGGGGGCCAAACTGGGGCCAGTTGGTTTGTCAGAGGGGAACATTAAACCCAGGTGAAAAATAGACAAAGATGATCGCTTTTAAAAAATATATACATATATATATTATGCCAACTAATAGCACGCATCATTAAATACCACAACATTAAATACCATGATTTATATTTGTTTCAGTAACAGAATTTAATACTAGATTGTGAGTCCGGTTGTTGAGTCAAATACTGTGTATGTGTTATGAGGGGGGGCTGTAGAGGCCATTTTAATCATGGTAACTTTAGTTTCAGAAGTATGGTTTAAGTTTGTGTTAATAGAGTATATTTTTGTGTTGTAAGAAATAAGTATTTATGAGAAGTACTTGATTTGACATGGAAACCTTTATGGTGAATAATGGATTTATTTGGGCATATTTTGTGTTATGGGTGGAGCCGAGTTAATTAATTTGGGTGCGATGCACAGGTGGTGAGAAAAAAGGTAGATCGTTTTTGTTTGTGGACTGTGGTGGAGATATAGGAGCCACGCAGCAAATGTTTTTTGATCGTGACCTTTTGTTATGAGTTTTGATATATTCATTTTGGATCTGTTCTGGAAACAAGTGAAATTACGAATAAAATAAGAAATCAAGTGAAACAACGGATCTGTGAGTATATTTAAGTGGACACGCATCAGGAACGAACAGGTTGGCTCCTATGACACAAGTGACAATTTTTATATGACACACAAGAAGAAATTGCCACTACAGGGGGCTTTCCTTTTGGAGGGGCGGCCACAGGGGGGACCAAGCTCAGTGTTACAGGGGCACTGGCCCCTGTTGGCCCCTGCCTAGAGCCATTCATGGCTTACTGTGAAGACTCAGAACAAAGAGGGAACTCTTTACACATTGTTAATCTATCCACACAGTACTGGATCCTCTTCAGTATCTAAAACAGACAACCTACACAAAAAATGTAGTTAAATATCAATTTAAAGCACATCTCTCTATCCTCAAGTCAGAAAAAAAGTCCATCTCCTCTGTAGTTTTCCAGGAGCGAATATCATAACATCTGTCCAACAGAGTATGGTTAAATTACTTCATGTTGTAGTTAAAGACTTCACCACTAGATGTCACTGTTTTTATGTTGTCAGCGAGGAGGATCATCTCAAGAGCCTCTTCTGTTCAAATCCCGGGCTCAATTACACGGTGGCAGGAGGCGTCACACACTCTGCAACTGTTAGAAAAACGTGCAGCATATTAAAAAACGCTGCACATTCAAAAGCAAACTCCCGAAACAAATGCACCGGCTGAAAAGCGCTGCAAAGAAAACAAACACGCTGCAAAGATGCAAAACAACAACATTAACATTAAAACACGCTGCGAGTAGAAACAAGTCAAAAACACAGGACCAGCAGATACACACGATCACAGAAGAGTGAAGAGCCTCTCCATATTTCTTTCTGCAAAAAAAATATGAACTTGAGCTATAAAGAACCAATAAAAATCAATCTGATCCAAAATGAAAATTAAACATATTATTTCACAGTTCATAGTATGGAACTATAGCCTTACTGAATGATATTCTTCATGTACTGTACTGACAATTGTGTCGAAAGGTGTTCACCTTCATTGGTTCCTTCAATTATAAATTTCATTTTCATTTATATCAAATTCATGACTGTGATTTACCAAATTGCTCTTGAGGATCTAGCTGCTGTGAAGTTGATGGATCCTCCACACTGGATGATCAGCAGGAGTCAGCCGGGGAACATGTGCGCGTAACACAGTGCGTAGAACTTGTTAACAATTTATGAAAGCTGAGAAAACGTTCCTGATAAAGGTCATAGATATACAAAACTGACTGCCAAATGCAAATAAATCTCAAACCAAAACAAGCGGGCTCTACACTGCTACACTATATGCTAAGCTATAGGCCTACTTGTTGTTCTATACTAAAATGCAGATCAAACTATCAAAATAGGAATCAAGATTCTGTGCGTTTTTTATTTCTCAACTCAACAGTTTAGCTGCCCACCATGTTAAAAACAGAGAGGGGTCAGCGTACATGCTGTTGCAGGACACTCTAATGCAGGGGTGGGCAACTGGTGGCCCGGGGGCTACATGCGGCCCCCATCAACCCTCAATGTGGCCCTCAGGTCAGTTTTTTACATATCAATGAATTGGAAACATGAAGAAAATGTGACAAAATCTGCCATGAAATCATAAAAACCAGAAATACATCCATAATAATATTTGATCACTGGCATATGTTGAGTTAAATTTGAGACATAATTGATTTTTTTATAATTGATTCATAATTGATCGTTTTTGTATACTACAATTTGGCCCTTTGGCAGGGAGAATTAATTGAATGTGGCCCTTGCTGTGACCAAAGTTGCCCATCCCTGCTCTAGTGCATCTGAGTGTTATGATTGTGCTGGTGGCCTTGATGTAAACTGACTTTCTTCAGACTTTGCTATGGACACAATATCTCCACTATTTCTGTACATGGAAGACAATTATTTGGTGCTACATTAATGTTCAAAGTCATCTTGTACTTAATATAATTTGTAATATCTTAAACTACAGTGTTACTAGTAGAAAGGGGTTGAGAAAATCTACAAGGAAAACAAAAAAAAACACATTTTATTGTCTTCAGGAGGTTACAGAAGCTTTTATCACTTTCATATAAATCTCTAAATAAAGAGCTCATAGACAAACAAAATATAACTAAAGAATAATGTCAGTATGTTTAAATGTGTTTACATAGCCTACTTCAAGGACCTTTAAAAACACAGAGCTTTCATTACTTGCAGGTTTGTGTCTGGGAGCACAGAGCTAGCTTTAGTCTTCAGACTGTTCACAATGTCTGATAAGTTTGTTGTTAATAACGATTTTGCGTGTGACGGTGGTGGCGAAAGGAAAAGGGAGGGAGAGAGGCAGGCTGCTACTTACCATGGTAATGGTTTTCCCATAAAGACAGAAAATTTGGCGGAATCGCATTATTTCTTTACTCGGCGTCGTCACAGTAACGATCGATGAGGCTCATGGGAACTGTATTTAACATAGAGGTAGATTTGTCACACCAAAACGACAAAAAAAAAAAAAATGTCTACCTCTATTTCTCTAAATCAACAACAAAAAAAGGTTATTGGACCATATTTATTACAGCACAAACAAATAGGCCTATAGAAGAAATTAGTAAACACATATAAACACATTAAAAACATATAGGCCTACATAGGCTACGGTACCTCATATGACGGAGTAATAAAATCAATATTGAAAATGAAAAGCCAGGAGTAATAAAATCAATATTGAAAATGAAAAGCCAGGATTTAGTCTTGTGATAAAATGTCAAATCACTATGTGCAGAGAAAAAAATCATGATGTTCAGCACGAATCTAAAAGTAGTCTATAAGCTCACATAAACACATTAAAAACATACATACTGTCACTCAAACAATAAAAAGAAACACGATCATGACGGTCTAAAGAAATATAAAATATTTCAAACCAGAATTATCATGTTTACATGTTGAATCCATCCCGTCCCAAAAATAACTGGTACTGTCACGAGAGGTGTTTCTCATTTAAATACATGAGTTTGAAAAAAGAAAAGAAGAATGTGTGTCCTATGACATGGTTCAATAGATTAAGTTTTGTGACTATGTCACAAAATGCTGTGAGACTGGGTAGCTCTCTCAGAACGCTCCGTTTTGGTGTGTGTGTCTCTTTAAATGCAATGAGCCCCCCCTGAGTTTTCTCGGGAGACATCATTCCTAAATGTCTAAAAATGTCAGACATGCGCACAAGTTTTGCTCTAGGCTGGGGGTGGAGTCCATGGGTGGAGATACCAGAGGAGGGGAGGGGATTTTTTTTTTACCAGAATCCCACTGTGACATCACAAGGAGAGTAAATTTGAAACTGAGCACTTTTCTTTGTGTTGTAAGACTTATGAAGACTAGTAACAAAGGACTGGATGGGTTTATTTTACATTTTGTGGGTCAGTAGACACTCAGGTTACCCAAATATATGTTCAAAAACACGGTAAAAGGGGATTTGTCATAATACGTCCCCTCACGGACAGAGAAGTGGATGATTTTCACTGCAAACGAACGAGTCTACAGATTTGTCAGGTGATACACAGCTGCTGGTGTTAATAAAATTCAGCTGTGAGGGTAAAATGTATGAGGTTATGTTGTTTTGCACGTCGATGGGGGGAACCTGCAAAGGGCACAATATTTTTAACAAGCTGGACATGAAACTGCAAAAAAGTGGGACAAAGGAGGGCAAACTGTGTTTTTTGGTTGTGGAGCTGGAGCCATATGTGGGGCAAGAAGGAGTTTAAAAGCCTATGTTTTGAATGTGAAACTTTAACACTGCATTATCCACAGAGAGGTCCTCGCTAGCAAGAGTCTCGAACAAGAGTTTGTCGGTGTTCTACAAACATGAGTTAAAATGGGGAACTTCTTTCAAATCAGTAGACTGTTCCACAACCTGTGATGAAATGAGATCTGACCTCAAATCAATGCTGTTTCACACAGAGGTCAGATGACTTTTTTTCAGGATGACGTAATAACAAGATTGTTTGAACTGCTGAAAGAGGTACTGATCAAGGTTCAAGATCGTCTTTATTATCCCCGTAAGAGGGCTACTTGTTTTGCAGACAGCAGTCATACGTTCATCCAGCAAACAATAAGTTCAACATAAAAAGATATTACAATAAATAAAAGTCCAATAGACAACAAATACCTGAGTGACAAACAGGTTAAAGGAAACACAATTAGTCATTTGGCTAAATCTGCTGATGGATGGATGCAACTTAAACTCATAAACAAAGGAAGACTGCATCAAACAGGATTGACAGGGCCTTCTTTAAAGTCCTTAATCTGTACAGGTGTTAGGGCACTAACAGTTAACCTCACAGTTTAACACCTGTAGTCTGTTTAGATTCCTAATGCTGAGTGACCTGTACCCAGTGCTGAAAAAAATAGCATCTTCCTGTTAAACTGTGGTTCTTCTCTTGCCGACAAAATGACTGACCCAAAGTGGGGTTCTACTGTATCTCGCATATTTGACAGGAATTTCTGACAAACTGAACCATCTAAATATGTCCCTCTAAGTCCTAAACAAATGCTTTTGCTTTTTCTGACAAGGTATAAGGAGCTCTGCGGTGGGCTTGCAGGGTTGCAATGTTCCCTGAACTCAAGGACTTTATGGAAAGTTGCGTAATAAGCATCCAAACGATGACAGGATTTATTGCCACTCACCTCAGAAGGCTTCTTGACTGATTCAACAGATAGTTCCCCTTCTCGTGTAAGAATAAATATATCAAAGAAAGAGAGAGCTGAGCCCTTCTAGCTCATTTATACCAGCTGTCACAGTTAACATTAGGTCTACAGTACTGTACTGTAAATTAAGGTGTTAGATGATGAGAGGAAAAGGTTCGACAAGCTTTGCATGTTTTAGCGTCAGTCAGAAAGTAGTTAACATTCGCCCTCAGCCTCTAGCGAGCGGATAAAGTCGTTAGCAAAAAAGTGGCTGAATGCTAACACTACTTTTTAAGGTGTTATAGGAGATGATAGTTAAGGGTCAAACAGACTTTGTTACGACCAGTGAATTTAGGACCCAGATGTGGGACACACAAACAGAGGGGTTGATTGGTAATGAGGTTTATTGTGGCAAATGGAGATGAAGATGGGTTGAAGATTCTGGAGGTCAGCAGAGTGAAGGGGATGAAGGCTGACCAGCCCAGAGTAGGGGTGTGAGTGTGGCTGAGATCAGGTTGAGGCAGATGACTGAGCAGGAAGGCAGGTGGGTGACTGGTGATACTGAAGTAAAGGAAAAACAGGGTGAGACTCAAAAAACAAAACAAGCACAAAAGATTAATTTCAAAGGTTTTTTTCAAAATCTTAATTTAGCCTGAGCCGTAGTCTACCGCAGTAGTTGATACAACGATCTGGCGATGAGTGGATGGAGAGCCAGGGTATATATACTGCTGAGTTGATGAGGAGATGGAGAGCTGGTGTGCAGGTGAGAGCAGGTGAAAGGAATGAACCTCAATCAGGAGGGAGCCACAGAGTGAGAGAGACATGACAGACTTATTTTGTAATACAAACATATTTGGTTAGTGTGCGCGCCTCATAGTGTGCGTTAGGGGCGGCCCTTCCCACATGTCATTCCACTCTCTCTCTCTCTCTGATTTCCGGATGATAGTGTGAGTGATATTTGATCACTGATTAGCTACAGTTAGACAACAGCCAATGTTTAACCACAGTTAACATTACTTCACTATGAACTCTGTTTAAATTTCTTCATACAACACTGTCAATGTCAATATGTAATGTCATCTGCCATTTCTTGCAAAAGATAATATTAGCTAGAAGATTGCTAAATAGTAACATTAGCTGTTCTTTGATGGTAACTAATATGTTTCATTTTTTTTTTAATCTATTGTGTTCTCAGTGGCTGCTCAATTTTGAAGAGGATGAAAGGAAGGATTTATCTTAGTTAGTACATCTTCATAAACTTTAATATACAGAATTTGAGCCTCCCTAAGACATCAGATGGAAATGGAAAAAGTGGGATTTTGTTGAACTGCAGGTTAAACTAAACTCATCTTGTTGTGTGTCTTTGGTCTGAAGCAGGCTTCAGCTGTGAACCCAGCCCTCCAGGTCATCATAGACTCTGTTTGCTGGTAAACGGGGGTATTGAACACAGATTTGGCACAGCCTTTCTATCCAGTCAGTGTAGGTTTTTACTCTGTGAGTGTGATGCCACTGAAAGTACTGCTCATACGCCTTCCTGTCTGCAGCCACAAGCTTCAGATATACGGCCAGATCTTCTGTGCTCCTGAAATCAGAAATGTGGATGAAGGAACCAGGGGGCGCCAGGGCCTCATAGGTGGCCCTGCTGGGGCCAAGGACCACCGGTACGACACCTGCTTGGAAAGCGTTCCTCCAGAGCTTCTCGCTGATGTAATCAGTGGCTTCAGAGTTCTCAAAAGAAAGGTAGAAAAAGCACTTCGAGATGGTGGGCAGTAGCTTCTTGTTTGACAGGGGTTTCTTGTTCCACCTGCCGTACACCTGTATGGGGATGAACTTCTTTAGACTCTGGTAAACAGCAGCTCGAGCCTGCTGAGGCTGGTATTTGCTCACCACCCAGCCCACCAGGCAGGAGCGGTTTGGAGCCGCTGTAAAGGTGTGTCCATCACCTCCTAACAAAGTCTTTCCATAAGGGATAGCTATGTCTGCGTCTCGCCTGTAACTCATAGTCCAGTTGAAGAGGCCGTTGAGCTGTGAGACGTTCAAGTTGTTGACCGGAGGCTCCATGGACAGCCAAACCCAGTGCTGGGAGGCGTGGCGATCCCGGTGCAGAGGCAGCAGGGAGCGACCTCTGCTCAGCTCCTGGTGATGGAAGATGACCACGTCTGCAGACGAGAAGGTGGAGGTGTTAGCAGTGAGGAAACAACGGCTGATGTTGTACTTTTCCAGACATTTGTCTCCACGGAGCCTGAAGGAGCGTCCAAACGGCCAGTGCCACAGCAGGATGCTGATGTTCCTCTGAGGAACATCTTGGTGATATTTGGGCTGAAAGAGCGTCCGCTCTAAGAGGCTGAAATAAAGCAGAGACGAGCTGAGGATGAGGAGGAGGAGGAGCAGGAACGTTCGAGATCCACAGATAAGTGTGAAACTCCTAAAGAGGAAGGAAGGGTAGATCAGAGAATTAATGAGGGCAGGAGCTGCAGAGGGCACGACGTAAAACACGAAAACATCCGCTCCTGCATCACACATCACATTCTCTTTTGATGCCCAAATTGATCATTTATTTCCTCTGACTCCATGTGTGTCTGCTCACTGATTTAGGTGATGGTAAATAAATAATGTGCGTCTAACAAACAAATGTGAAATATGTTAAGAAAGCTGTAGTTATTATCAGGAGTTTATTAATGAAACGTTTGGATAGTTATTTTGTAACTTTGTGGAAAAAATGTGAAAAAAATGAAAAAAATGAAAAAAAGGTGAAAAAAGCTGTGTGGTCTGTTTCTTCCTCTTAGTGTCAGTTTTGCTTCTGCTCAGTGTTTCTTCTTCTTTGTATTTCATCATCAGTGTTGCACAATTCTAACTGCTCTTGAATTAATCAATGTTTAAAAAATGTTAAAATCCACCAGATCAGGACGGAGCAGAAACTAAAAACCCAGAAACTCCCAAAAGTTGAATCTCCATTTCTAAAGTTTCACACAGATGAAGTCAACATGATGTAAAAGATTTGTGGTGATTTTTATAGTTTGTTTGTTTCCTCCAGGTTCGAGTTGATGCAATTGAAGATGTGTTTCAGCTCCAAACTAAACAAGCATATCTTTAAAAAATATCAGAAGAATTTGTCTTTCAAATTTGTTCTCTTAGGAGCATGTTGGCTATAAAATTCCTCTTCGACAAGCTTTTGTAAATGAGGATCTTTTCTTTGACAGATGGTATTGTCAGAGTAATCAAAGTTTTCTACATAAACTATTGGTTACAGATTGAATGTAATAATTAAAGCAGGTAAATGTCAGAATTATTAAAGCACAAATATTGAGGCGTATAATTTAAAATAAGTCACTTTGTGAGAAGCTCATTGTGAAACTGTTCAGTGTGGGTCGATAATGAGGCATATTGGGAAATGAAACTGGCAGATAGAAGATGGCACACCCTGGTAGCTCGCAGCGTCAACATGGTGATAAACCCTGCTGAGTTTGTAACCCTAACTTTACAGAAAGAGATCAAAAATCAATACATTTGAATTTTAATAAAAAGAAGAAAGAGGTTTGCAGAGACTTTGGCACTTACCTATGTGATATGATAGCCATCTGTCTGCTACCCGTAAATCTTCATCCTACTCAACACATCCTAGAATATAAAAAAATTCTGCCCCCTTCATGTTTTTCACTCATCTTTTGCTTCACACACCCAACTCCTCGTTGGCCGGAGGTGACGGCTGACAGTGATCATAAGTCAGCAGAAAGAATAAACAAACTGAAGTATGAGTTCTACTCATTCAGACTGTCTTCATCCTCCAGGCTGGTGCATGGAATTTGTGTGTGTGTCTCATGGTTTAGGTTAAATGTGATGAAACTCTCAGCCATCGACAGACTGAACCACCGTGCCACTCTGTGTCACACTCTTTCATTTCCCTCTTAAACTGCTCAAACATCTGCTCTGTGCGACAACTCATACAGCCAGCAGTGAGTGGCATAGCCAGAAACACTGCTGACAGATTCACTAAACCACAAGCTGGTCTTCCTCTTCCTGTTCGTGTGTGTGTGTGTGTGTGTGTGTGTGTGTGTGTGTGTGTGTGTGTGTGTGTGTGTGTGTGTGTGTGTATGTGTGTGTGTGTGGTTGCAGAGGAAAGAGGCACAGGGTTACACACTCCTGTTGGCACAGACCACTGCTCAAGCTGTGTCGTTGTCACATTTTTATTTTGAAGGACAGTCAGATGCAAAAACCTGATCTCTCTTTCTAAAGTCCTCATCTTTAATTACTGCACCAGTTTAACTCAAGTTTCAGTCAATAATGAAATGTACAATGTGCCAAATTGATTCATGTTTAATTATTTTTTGTGCCTGCGATTAATCAAAATGTGCCGAGTGGACACCATTCACAGCTCTGATCTGATGTAACTTTAACTTTCTTTAAATCACTTTAAACAAACAGCAGACACACGGCTTCACCATCGCCTTTCATCTTACATCTAATCTCCTAAACAGCTTGTTTTCTTCTGCTGGTGCACAGTTTCATCTGAATGTGATCACTAAATATCAGAAAACCACAAAAAGCTCTGACTCTAAATTTTGTGATTTACCCTGGTGCACCAAACAAGTGTAAAAGAAGAGTTATTTTTCTGGGTCACTATGAGATCATTTCCTCTCGTGCCGATTTTTTTACTTGATTTCTCACCATGTGCACACAGCGGAGGACATGGCATTTACATTCCAGCAGAATACAAAACAAATGATGTACATTTTGTGTAGCTGTGATGAGGAAAATGATCTGAAATAGAGTGATTGAACTTATACATTTGTCTCAAGGAATAAAAATCTGTTTAATGTGTTTAAGGACCACAGACACCTTGGGAATTTAACAGAATAATTGTACACCGATGTGACTTTTCGA
Organism: Labrus mixtus; assembly: GCF_963584025.1. Taxonomy (NCBI): domain Eukaryota; kingdom Metazoa; phylum Chordata; class Actinopteri; order Labriformes; family Labridae; genus Labrus; species Labrus mixtus. The sequence continues at coordinate 6,184,944 of NC_083616.1, read as the reverse complement.
CAAAAAAAAGATGCATTTATTTATTTTTGTTTGTCCTGAAATTATAAAATATTATGGAGGTTGTAAATAATAATCCTAATATAAATAATCACCTTTGTTATCATTTTTAAAGGAGACACGACACTTTTAAACTTTTACTGAAGAGATCATGAGTAATTCTGCAGATGAATATGTTAAAAAAAAGTTTACATTCTGCAGCTCCATCACATGTAAAACATTTTGTTTTTAATTGCTCTACCAACATGCAGAGTAAAAAAAACTGAGCCTCCATGAAGAAAGAACGTTTTGCATGAATCACTGCATTACTTTGAGTGGGTGTAATAGATACAATGTTAATATGATGTTCACAGGTCACAGGTTAATTATTCTTCTCAGCCACTGGGTGGCAGTGTTGCCTCAGGATCACTAAAGATGAGAGGAGAGCCTTATTTGTAAAGCTTTTTGGGGATAATGCTTAAAAAAGAGTGAAAAAAGCACAAATTCACAGAATCTAATCACTCATAAAAGCATTTAATCTTTTTAGAAAAACACAAATAAATCATAGAGGTGAAATGAGAAAAAAAAAACAGCTGATGATCTGAACTCATATAAGACTAGATTAACCTGATAACCATTCTGATCTCCAAACTGAACATCAACAAAAACAGCACACACTGTCAAATTGGTACAAATATTCAGACTTTAATATAAAAACAAACCTGTTGAAACATGATGTCATATATTGTACTGCTTTTTAACTTAACCTTTATTTTAATTTGAAGACCATTAAGATTACAATCCATTTTCTAAAGATTACCTGCTCAGGACAGTGCACCTGTTACAGTTTGAAATAAGAATAAATTCTACAATTCATTTAGCAGATGCTTATATCCAAAGCAACGTACATCAGAGAGTCAGAACAACACAAGCAAGGCTCTAGTAAGGAGTCAGTAAGTGCAAACGATCAGCTTTAAGTCCGATCGGACACACAGGTGCTGACAGGAAGTGCACAGAGGCAAAGCACAACATCGACAGCTGTTCTTGAGAGTTTTAATCAAAACCATCCCAAAATCACCATTATGAAACAAAACCATCGTCATCATCATCTTATCACTATCGTCATTAATAATCATTAAGAGCGAATGTGTTCATAAAAGAGCTGGGTCTTTAGCTTTTTCTTAAAGGTGCAAAGGGACTCTGAGGTTAAATTGAATTAAAGACAGAGGACATGAGTCTAGTTAGAGACTTTGGGCCTTGTTGACAATAAGACGCCTTTCATTGGCAGAGCGTAGTGGGCGGGAGGGAGTGTAGACCTGGATGAGAGAGTTAAAGTAAGGAGGAGCCGTTTTTGTTGCTGTTTTGTAAGCGAGCATCAGAGTTTTTAAATCTGATGCGAGCAGTAACTGGGAGCCAGTGGAGGGAGATAAACAGCGGAGTGGCATGTGCTCTTTCGGTTGAAGACCAGTCACACTGCTGTATATAAATAAAACTAACTAGATAAGACGATTCAAGTTTATCGATTCATAAATAGACTTTGATGTGGACATAAAGCATGTTTGTTAGTTCCATTTTAGATTTCCTTTAGATGTGAAGTCCTCCCCTGACCTCAGTGTGTTTACGAGCAGGAGTTAGACTTTTAACTTATTGTATGCATGCACATGATTGTCGCTCACATCCACTGCATCTGCTCATTGTACGTGCACGTCCTCAAAAATTAAAGTGACGCCGACGTGTGATACACATGAACAATAGGGGGCAGTGTAGAGGCAGAGGGGATGAGACAGAGTCCACACAGCAGCAGGGTTCAAGGGTCAAGGTTTCTTCTTGGTACCTAGAAAGGTAAATTTGTTGTGCAGACACTGACAGGAGATTCAACGTTCCAACATAAAACACATAACAATACTAATTCAAGGTTAAAAAGACCAGAGAGAATACATTAGAACAAACACTGTCGATAACATCAGGTCATGGCAGAGTTCTTACTCAGACACCCACTGAAACGTTTAAAATATCCTGACTTTGTTAAAGTGCATCATCTTGTGCTAGCTTTGTGAAGAAGTGCTAAAGTTGGAGGTGCAAAAGTGTTTCAGTAGCGTTTTGTTCTCTCTTAGTAGCAACAAACCGAAACTCCCCGTTTAAGGGGTGAGAATAGTCATGGAGAAAAAAAGGGAGAACAAATGCATTAAGTCTTGAAGACAAACTGATAAAAAATAAACTTAACTATGGTGGCTGGGAAGTGCGAACCAAAAATGAAAAAGTGTGAAACACTTTTGCAAAGCTTGAGACAAGTTTACGTTTTGGTAAACATTTTCACATTTTATAAAACAAAATTACAAAAGCAGAACACTTTTACCAAGGACAAATTAAATTTGCATTTTAGAAAAAAATGTTCAAGATGTGAAACACTTTCATGAGCACAGAGACAAATTTACAATCCGCACTAAAACTTTTACCAGTCCCCAAACACATTTACAAACCACAGAATCTTGTCGGAAAGGGAATTTACCAAATGCTGGAATTGACCCTGAAGGGGGTTTGATCTCCAGCTTAGTGTCCTTAGGCAAGACACTGAACCCTAAATTCCCCTCCCTGTGTCAGTTGCATGTGAATGTGTAGGATTTGGGTTAGTTAATACTGGTGGACACTTCAGTGTTTGAATGTGGTGTGAATGTGTATAGGTGTGACCTGCAGTGGGAAATGCACTTTGAGCAGTAAGAGACTACAAAATAAATGTACAATCTCAAGTCAATTTACCATTTACCATGTCATTCCCCGCTCTCTCGTTAACTGATTTTCTATAAATGTACCTATGCCACTGAAGTCCAAAAATGTAAAAAAAAAGAAAATCTTGTGCGCCCAAGTTATTATGTTTTTTTTGTATGAATTATAGTATTGACACCACACCCTTTCTGCTAACTGAAGCACACATTTAACTTCTGATAAACCTTCAGAGATCACTCAGAACAGTCCAGTCCCAAGCAGAACAGGTTCTTGTGTTGCTATGAAGCAGAATCTAACAGTGATAAAACGTTCATTGACTGTCTTGATTTGGGTATCAACTCACCTTTCCTCCACTACTCTGATAATCAGTGGAAGAACGCTGTAAGGAGCCGCATTTGTCAACAGAGCTATGAATCATGGCGTTACATTTATTCTTTTACATCAAATAAATCTTCTTATAAAAGTGAACACTTGGACATAAATCATCATGATAATAACAAATTATCAAAACCGACTCCAGATTTGGCAAAAATGTATTTAATATATACTTTAACTTTATACTTTGACCAAAATCCAATTTGTTGCATGGAGAAGGCGGGGCTTAGGATAGGATAGGATAATACTTTATTGATCCCCAGAGGGGAAATTCGGGATATAGGCTTATGACCTATACTGCAGCAAGTCAGTAGAGGGAGCTCTAAATATTTTTGCTTCACTTCCAGACGGCTGTTTCTTTGTCCATCTTGATATACGGTCTATGGCCAGTACCAGTTTAAATGAATCTACTATTACACATAGCTGTTCTATCGCTGCCCCCCACTTTATATTTATTTATTTATTTTCTTTTATCACGTTGAATACTGCTGCTTTTTGAGTACACTTTGCTTTCTCCCTTTGGTCATTTAAAGGTTTCATTATAATTTTTTTGGAACTGTAAATTGTGTAAAAGGAAATATTCTTGAAGCAGCAATGAACAGCTTTTTTGGGAAAACTTTGACCCCTGGCCCCCTGGCCATGGACAACCCCTTTGATGAAAACTCAAGCTTTTATTTAGGCTACATTTAATATTTGAGGTGTCTACAACACACAAACCAAACTTGGGTAGGATCTGAGGAAACCCCTTATAGGAGTTTGTTCAAATACAGACCCTGTAAATTGCTGTAAATGGGAATTAATTTGAAAATCAAAAGAAAACATCTGACTTCCTCTACATTCACCATGACAACACAAGTTCTTTTTGTACGTCTGATTCATATGCCTACCAATTTTCATGCATGTAGCCTAGTTGACACCATTTCCAGGGACTGAATTTTTAAAAATATTTTAAAGGAGCACTACATTTAACTACACCGTTTAGCAAACGCACTAGGCTATAACAAGTAGGCTATATTTCTGAAACTTCCGTTACATTCACACATTTCATTGAGTTCATGTTAGGGCCTCAAATAAGCAATTCATTTGGTGTCAGAATAATAAAGCCTCAAATTCCAAAAGAGTTCTCGAAGCACTGTTTGTGCTCAGCCCTTATAATAATTTATCTTTCATTATCTCTCAAGACTTAGTTTATACCTCTTGTGTTACTTAACTCCTCCTCGACTGTATTAGGTTAATACATTTTGATTACATTTAGGACATAAACAGTTTAATTTTAGCTGTAGAAGGGCTTAACAAATTGCCTATAAACAAGGAGGGCTTTTGTTTTTAAAGGACAGGCCGGAGGTGGCTTCTGTCGTAATTCTGGATCACTTGACTTGAAGCTGTTTCACTGACTTCCTGCTCAAACTCTGAGCACTGTGGAGCTGATCGGCCGGTGCTTCACCGACACACGGAGGATGACAGTCCCGTTACGACTTTTACCGACGCTCTCTGGGAGATTATCATTTTCCTCTACATCACACTGAGTCTGTGATTAATTCAGCAAATATTTACTCTGAGCCAGGAGCGAGACATTTGAGCAGCGTGACAGGTTCGGACGGGATGCTCGGAACCGGGAGAGATATTCCCAGGTTATTTGGATGCAGTCACAGGCCACCGCCGCCGGTCTGCTCGTTCGGTACATTTAGGACACAGTGAAGCAGAAGCAGGAGGCAGACATGGGCTTCATGCACCAGCTCCATCTCCTGCTGTGGAAGAACATCTCCCTGAAGAGGAGGGGACCGGTAAGACTTCACATTCACACACATGACAGCGTGTGAAATTACATAAAAACGCGCTCTGAGGATCGTGTTTGTGTGTTTGAATGCAGACGGGCGTCGGTTCAGCCTGATCCTGTCGCTCCGTGCATATCCGCATCTCTATTCCCAGCACCGGCTCTGTGTATACTAATGTTCCCGTCAAACGTTAGAATAACACCGCAGTGAGCTTACACAGGAGCAGGATGATGATGATGAGGATGATGATGAAGGGGATGTAGCAGGTTGACTGATCCTGATCTATGTGTGTGTGTGTGTGTGTGTGTGTGTGTGTGTGTTGTCAAACAGGTTGTTGTGCGGAGATAAACAACTGTTGTGTAATAAGGGTTTATATGCTAAAAAGGCCCATACAGTATAAGACCAGGATGTTTGAAGGTAATGAAGTTTTTTTAATTTTTTTTTTTATCATAAGCATCAATAAATATGATAGGCCTGATGTAACCGTGACTTTACAAGATAGATACATCGTGATGGAATGAGCCCACAACACATAGACTGCATATTTAGACTCTATCAGTAAACACTCTTTAGAGTTCTTATAAATATATTGATACATGACTGGAATATTTATGGACAAACAGCTTCTTTGTTTTGTCCTCATGATTTTACTTTTGGGTAACAGCTCCTACTGTACCTCTCAATAATTAGATGAAAGATGAAAAATATTTATCCCCTGAAAAAATATGCTAGTTTAAGAGACGTTCTTTTTTCCCCTTTTTGGCATTTTTTTGCCCTTATTGTGGACAGAGTTGGAAATCAGGGAGAGAAAGAGGGGGGAATACATGCAGGAATGGAGCCACAGGTCAGACTCGAACCCTGGCCGCCCGCCTGGAGGACCACAGCCTCCATACATGGGGCATGCACCAACCACACCACCCAAAGAGACATTCTTTTGGCTTATATTAATTCAATAAAACATGAAAATATTTCCATTATCATTTCCATTAAGACTTTCAGTTAGGGGAGTGATGATGACAGTTGGCACCTTTTCTAATTTTATCAGTTCAGATAAAATACTCTGTGAAGTAATGTCAGTACCAATCATGGTCAATTTACTGAAAATTATTAACTAGTTAAATTAACTACTATCAAAAAGTAACTGAGTTACTGCATTATAAAAGTAACTATTAGTTACTTGGCAAAGTTACTTTGGTTTAACTTTCTCTGCTTCAGTACTCATATTAATGTTCACATT